>NW_027211615.1:2755000-2765000 GCF_022749685.1 Semicossyphus pulcher
CGAGATCGGGCGTGTTCAGGATGGTATGGCCGTAAGCGACAGTTGTGTGTTCAATCGGGCCTTTTAAAAATGCATTTGGGCACTTTTTAATCTCTTCATATGTTACTGTGTTTTTTTTCTAGGATGAATTCAATGCATTCTTGCACATGAGTGTCTGATCAAACTTTTTCAAGGCCTGCAGCATCAGCACCTCTCCTGTCCATCACAGAAAAATGAAAAAGCTTACAGCACCTGGTATTCCCAGGCGGTCTCCCATCCAAGTACTAACCAGGCCCGACCCTGCTTAGCTTCCGAGATCGGACGAGATCGGGTGTGTTCAGGGTGGTATGGCCGTAAGCGACAGTTGTGTGTTCAATCGGGCCTTTTAAAAATGCATTTGGGCACTTTTTAATCTCTTCATATGTTACTGTGTTTTTTTTCTAGGATGAATTCAATGCATTCTTGCACATGAGTGTCTGATCCAACTTTTTCAAGGCCTGCAGCATCAGCACCTCTCCTGTCCATCACAGAAAAATGAAAAAGCTTACAGCACCTGGTATTCCCAGGCGGTCTCCCATCCGAGTACTAACCAGACCCGACCCTGCTTAGCTTCCGAGATCGGACGAGATCGGGCGTGTTCAGGGTGGTATGGCCGTAAGCGACAGTTGTGTGTTCAATCGGGCCTTTTAAAAATGCATTTGGGCACTTTTTAATCTCTTCATATGTTACTGTGTTTTTTTTCTAGGATGAATTCAATGCATTCTTGCACATGAGTGTCTGATCAAACTTTTTCAAGGCCTGCAGCATCAGCACCTCTCCTGTCCATCACAGAAAAATGAAAAAGCTTACAGCACCTGGTATTCCCAGGCGGTCTCCCATCCAAGTACTAACCAGGCCCGACCCTGCTTAGCTTCCGAGATCGGACGAGATCGGGCGTGTTCAGGGTGGTATGGCCGTAAGCGACAGTTGTGTGTTCAATCGGGCCTTTTAAAAATGCATTTGGGCACTTTTTAATCTCTTCATATGTTACTGTGTTTTTTTTCTAGGATGAATTCAATGCATTCTTGCACATGAGTGTCTGATCCAACTTTTTCAAGGCCTGCAGCATCAGCACCTCTCCTGTCCATCACAGAAAAATGAAAAAGCTTACAGCACCTGGTATTCCCAGGCGGTCTCCCATCCAAGTACTAACCAGGCCCGACCCTGCTTAGCTTCCGAGATCGGACGAGATCGGGCGTGTTCAGGGTGGTATGGCCGTAAGCGACAGTTGTGTGTTCAATCGGGCCTTTTAAAAATGCATTTGGGCACTTTTTAATCTCTTCATATGTTACTGTGTTTTTTTTCTAGGATGAATTCAATGCATTCTTGCACATGACTGTCTGATCCAACTTTTTCAAGGCCTGCAGCATCAGCACCTCTCCTGTCCATCACAGAAAAATGAAAAAGCTTACAGCACCTGGTATTCCCAGGCGGTCTCCCATCCAAGTACTAACCAGGCCCGACCCTGCTTAGCTTCCGAGATCGGACGAGATCGGGCGTGTTCAGGGTGGTATGGCCGTAAGCGACAGTTGTGTGTTCAATCGGGCCTTTTAAAAATGCATTTGGGCACTTTTTAATCTCTTCATATGTCACTGTGTTTTTTTTCTAGGATGAATTCAATGCATTCTTGCACATGATTGTCTGATCAAACTTTTTCAAGGCCCGCAGCATCAGCACCTCTCCTGTCCATCACAGAAAAATGAAAAAGCTTACAGCACCTGGTATTCCCAGGCGGTCTCCCATCCAAGTACTAACCAGGCCCGACCCTGCTTAGCTTCCGAGATCGGACGAGATCGGGCGTGTTCAGGGTGGTATGGCCGTAAGCGACAGTTGTGTGTTCAATCGGGCCTTTTAAAAATGCATTTGGGCACTTTTTAATCTCTTCATATGTTACTGTGTTTTTTTTCTAGGATGAATTCAATGCATTCTTGCACATGAGTGTCTGATCAAACTTTTTCAAGGCCTGCAGCATCAGCACCTCTCCTGTCCATCACAGAAAAATGAAAAAGCTTACAGCACCTGGTATTCCCAGGCGGTCTCCCATCCAAGTACTAACCAGGCCCGACCCTGCTTAGCTTTCGAGATCGGACGAGATCGGGCGTGTTCAGGGTGGTATGGCCGTAAGCGACAGTTGTGTGTTCAATCGGGCCTTTTAAAAATGCATTTGGGCACTTTTTAATCTCTTCATATGTTACTGTGTTTTTTTTCTAGGATCAATTCAATGCATTCTTGCACATGAGTGTCTGATCAAACTTTTTCAAGGCCTGCAGCATCAGCACCTCTCCTGTCCATCACAGAAAAATGAAAAAGCTTACAGCACCTGGTATTCCCAGGCGGTCTCCCATCCAAGTACTAACCAGGCCCGACCCTGCTTAGTTTCCGAGATCGGACGAGATCGGGCGTGTTCAGGGTGGTATGGCCGTCAGCGACAGTTGTGTGTTCGATCGGGCCTTTTAAAGACGTGGCATGGTGCAGCAAGAATGTGGCTGTATTTTTAACGTTGTTTATAGTTTTCGTCAAAGATTTTGTCATGGTTTTTTTCTATGATGAATTCAATGCATTCTTGCACATGAGTGTCTGATCAAACTTTTTCAAGGCCTGCAGCATCAGCACCTCTCCTGTCCATCACAGAAAAATGAAAAAGCTTACAGCACCTGGTATTCCCAGGCGGTCTCCCATCCAAGTACTAACCAGGCCCGACCCTGCTTAGCTTCCGAGATCGGACGAGATCGGGCGTGTTCAGGGTGGTATGGCCGTAAGCGACAGTTGTGTGTTCAATCGGGCCTTTTAAAAATGCATTTGGGCACTTTTTAATCTCTTCATATGTTACTGTGTTTTTTTTCTAGGATGAATTCAATGCATTCTTGCACATGAGTGTCTGATCAAACTTTTTCAAGGCCTGCAGCATCAGCACCTCTCCTGTCCATCACAGAAAAATGAAAAAGCTTACAGCACCTGGTATTCCCAGGCGGTCTCCCATCCAAGTACTAACCAGGCCCGACACTGCTTAGCTTCCGAGATCGGATGAGATCGGGCGTGTTCAGGGTGGTATGGCCGTAAGCGACAGTTGTGTGTTCAATCGGGCCTTTTAAAAATGCATTTGGGCACTTTTTAATCTCTTCATATGTTACTGTGTTTTTTTTCTAGGATGAATTCAATGCATTCTTGCACATGAGTGTCTGTTCAAACTTTTTCAAGGCCTGCAGCATCAGCACCTCTCCTGTCCATCACAGAAAAATGAAAAAGCTTACAGCACCTGGTATTCCCAGGCGGTCTCCCATCCAAGTACTAACCAGGCCCGACCCTGCTTAGCTTCCGAGATCGGACGAGATCGGGCGTGTTCAGGGTGGTATGGCCGTAAGCGACAGTTGTGTGTTCAATCGGGCCTTTTAAAAATGCATTTGGGCACTTTTTAATCTCTTCATATGTTACTGTGTTTTTTTTCTAGGATGAATTCAATGCATTCTTGCACATGAGTGTCTGATCAAACTTTTTCAAGGCCTGCAGCATCAGCACCTCTCCTGTCCATCACAGAAAAATGAAAAAGCTTACAGCACCTGGTATTCCCAGGCGGTCTCCCATCCAAGTACTAACCAGGCCCGACCCTGCTTAGCTTCCGAGATCGGACGAGATCGGGCGTGTTCAGGGTGGTATGGCCGTAAGCGACAGTTGTGTGTTCAATCGGGCCTTTTAAAAATGCATTTGGGCACTTTTTAATCTCTTCATATGTTACTGTGTTTTTTTTCTAGGATGAATTCAATGCATTCTTGCACATGAGTGTCTGATCAAACTTTTTCAAGGCCTGCAGCATCAGCACCTCTCCTGTCCATCACAGAAAAATGAAAAAGCTTACAGCACCTGGTATTCCCAGGCGGTCTCCCATCCAAGTACTAACCAGGCCCGACCCTGCTTAGCTTCCGAGATCGGACGAGATCGGGCGTGTTCAGGGTGGTATGGCCGTAAGCGACAGTTGTGTGTTCAATCGGGCCTTTTAAAAATGCATTTGGGCACTTTTTAATCTCTTCATATGTTACTGTGTTTTTTTTCAATGCATTCTTGCACATGAGTGTCTGATCAAACTTTTTCAAGGCCTGCAGCATCAGCACCTCTCCTGTCCATCACAGAAAAATGAAAAAGCTTACAGCACCTGGTATTCCCAGGCGGTCTCCCATCCAAGTACTAACCAGGCCCGACCCTGCTTAGCTTCCGAGATCGGACGAGATCGGGCGTGTTCAGGGTGGTATGGCCGTAAGCGACAGTTGTGTGTTCAATCGGGCCTTTTAAAAATGCATTTGGGCACTTTTTAATCTCTTCATATGTTACTGTGTTTTTTTTCTAGGATGAATTCAATGCATTCTTGCACATGAGTGTCTGATCCAACTTTTTCAAGGCCTGCAGCATCAGCACCTCTCCTGTCCATCACAGAAAAATGAAAAAGCTTACAGCACCTGGTATTCCCAGGCGGTCTCCCATCCAAGTACTAACCAGGCCCGACCCTGCTTAGCTTTCGAGATCGGACGAGATCGGGTGTGTTCAGGGTGGTATGGCCGTAAGCGACAGTTGTGTGTTCAATCGGGCCTTTTAAAAATGCATTTGGGCACTTTTTAATCTCTTCATATGTTACTGTGTTTTTTTTCTAGGATGAATTCAATGCATTCTTGCACATGAGTGTCTGATCAAACCTTTTCAAGGCCTGCAGCATCAGCACCTCTCCTGTCCATCACAGAAAAATGAAAAAGCTTACAGCACCTGGTATTCCCAGGCGGTCTCCCATCCAAGTACTAACCAGGCCCGACCCTGCTTAGCTTCCGAGATCGGACGAGATCGGGCGTGTTCAGGGTGGTATGGCCGTCAGCGACAGTTGTGTGTTCGATCGGGCCTTTTAAAGACGTGGCATGGTGCAGCAAGAATGTGGCTGTATTTTTAACGTTGTTTATAGTTTTCGTCAAAGATTTTGTCATGGTTTTTTTCTATGATGAATTCAATGCATTCTTGCACATGAGTGTCTGATCAAACTTTTTCAAGGCCTGCAGCATCAGCACCTCTTCTGTCCATCACAGAAAAATGAAAAAGCTTACAGCACCTGGTATTCCCAGGCGGTCTCCCATCCAAGTACTAACCAGGCCCGACCCTGCTTAGCTTCCGAGATCGGACGAGATCGGGCGTGTTCAGGGTGGTATGGCCGTAAGCGACAGTTGTGTGTTCAATCGGGCCTTTTAAAAATGCATTTGGGCACTTTTTAATCTCTTCATATGTTACTGTGTTTTTTTTCAATGCATTCTTGCACATGAGTGTCTGATCAAAGTTTTTCAAGGCCTGCAGCATCAGCACCTCTCCTGTCCATCACAGAAAAATGAAAAAGCTTACAGCACCTGGTATTCCCAGGCGGTCTCCCATCCAAGTACTAACCAGGCCCGACCCTGCTTAGCTTCCGAGATCGGACGAGATCGGGCGTGTTCAGGGTGGTATGGCCGTAAGCGACAGTTGTGTGTTCAATCGGGCCTTTTAAAAATGCATTTGGGCACTTTTTAATCTCTTCATATGTTACTGTGTTTTTTTTCTAGGATGAATTCAATGCATTCTTGCACATGAGTGTATGATCAAACTTTTTCAAGGCCTGCAGCATCAGCACCTCTCCTGTCCATCACAGAAAAATGAAAAAGCTTACAGCACCTGGTATTCCCAGGCGGTCTCCCATCCAAGTACTAACCAGGCCCGACCCTGCTTAGCTTTCGAGATCGGACGAGATCGGGTGTGTTCAGGGTGGTATGGCCTTAAGCGACAGTTGTGTGTTCAATCGGGCCTTTTAAAAATGCATTTGGGCACTTTTTAATCTCTTCATATGTTACTGTGTTTTTTTTCTAGGATGAATTCAATGCATTCTTGCACATGAGTGTCTGATCCAACTTTTTCAAGGCCTGCAGCATCAGCACCTCTCCTGTCCATCACAGAAAAATGAAAAAGCTTACAGCACCTGGTATTCCCAGGCGGTCTCCCATCCAAGTACTAACCAGGCCCGACCCTGCTTAGCTTTCGAGATCGGACGAGATCGGGTGTGTTCAGGGTGGTATGGCCGTAAGCGACAGTTGTGTGTTCAATCGGGCCTTTTAAAAATGCATTTGGGCACTTTTTAATCTCTTCATATGTTACTGTGTTTTTTTTCTAGGATGAATTCAATGCATTCTTGCACATGAGTGTCTGATCAAACCTTTTCAAGGCCTGCAGCATCAGCACCTCTCCTGTCCATCACAGAAAAATGAAAAAGCTTACAGCACCTGGTATTCCCAGGCGGTCTCCCATCCAAGTACTAACCAGGCCCGACCCTGCTTAGCTTCCGAGATCGGACGAGATCGGGCGTGTTCAGGGTGGTATGGCCGTCAGCGACAGTTGTGTGTTCGATCGGGCCTTTTAAAGACGTGGCATGGTGCAGCAAGAATGTGGCTGTATTTTTAACGTTGTTTATAGTTTTCGTCAAAGATTTTGTCATGGTTTTTTTCTATGATGAATTCAATGCATTCTTGCACATGAGTGTCTGATCAAACTTTTTCAAGGCCTGCAGCATCAGCACCTCTTCTGTCCATCACAGAAAAATGAAAAAGCTTACAGCACCTGGTATTCCCAGGCGGTCTCCCATCCAAGTACTAACCAGGCCCGACCCTGCTTAGCTTCCGAGATCGGACGAGATCGGGCGTGTTCAGGGTGGTATGGCCGTAAGCGACAGTTGTGTGTTCAATCGGGCCTTTTAAAAATGCATTTGGGCACTTTTTAATCTCTTCATATGTTACTGTGTTTTTTTTCAATGCATTCTTGCACATGAGTGTCTGATCAAAGTTTTTCAAGGCCTGCAGCATCAGCACCTCTCCTGTCCATCACAGAAAAATGAAAAAGCTTACAGCACCTGGTATTCCCAGGCGGTCTCCCATCCAAGTACTAACCAGGCCCGACCCTGCTTAGCTTCCGAGATCGGACGAGATCGGGCGTGTTCAGGGTGGTATGGCCGTAAGCGACAGTTGTGTGTTCAATCGGGCCTTTTAAAAATGCATTTGGGCACTTTTTAATCTCTTCATATGTTACTGTGTTTTTTTTCTAGGATGAATTCAATGCATTCTTGCACATGAGTGTATGATCAAACTTTTTCAAGGCCTGCAGCATCAGCACCTCTCCTGTCCATCACAGAAAAATGAAAAAGCTTACAGCACCTGGTATTCCCAGGCGGTCTCCCATCCAAGTACTAACCAGGCCCGACCCTGCTTAGCTTTCGAGATCGGACGAGATCGGGTGTGTTCAGGGTGGTATGGCCTTAAGCGACAGTTGTGTGTTCAATCGGGCCTTTTAAAAATGCATTTGGGCACTTTTTAATCTCTTCATATGTTACTGTGTTTTTTTTCTAGGATCAATTCAATGCATTCTTGCACATGAGTGTCTGATCAAACCTTTTCAAGACCTGCAGCATCAGCACCTCTCCTGTCCATCACAGAAAAATGAAAAAGCTTACAGCACCTGGTATTCCCAGGCGGTCTCCCATCCAAGTACTAACCAGGCCCGACCCTGCTTAGCTTCCGAGATCGGACGAGATCGGGCGTGTTCAGGGTGGTATGGCCGTCAGCGACAGTTGTGTGTTCGATCGGGCCTTTTAAAGACGTGGCATGGTGCAGCAAGAATGTGGCTGTATTTTTAACGTTGTTTATAGTTTTCGTCAAAGATTTTGTCATGGTTTTTTTCTATGATGAATTCAATGCATTCTTGCACATGAGTGTCTGATCAAACTTTTTCAAGGCCTGCAGCATCAGCACCTCTCCTGTCCATCACAGAAAAATGAAAAAGCTTACAGCACCTGGTATTCCCAGGCGGTCTCCCATCCAAGTACTAACCAGGCCCGACCCTGCTTAGCTTCCGAGATCGGGCGTGTTCAGGGTGGTATGGCCGTAAGCGACAGTTGTGTGTTCAATCGGGCCTTTTAAAAATGCATTTGGGCACTTTTTAATCTCTTCATATGTTACTGTGTTTTTTTTCTAGGATGAATTCAATGCATTCTTGCACATGAGTGTCTGATCAAACTTTTTCAAGGCCTGCAGCATCAGCACCTCTCCTGTCCATCACAGAAAAATGAAAAAGCTTACAGCACCTGGTATTCCCAGGCGGTCTCCCACCCAAGTACTAACCAGGCCCGACCCTGCTTAGCTTCCGAGATCGGACGAGATCGGGCGTGTTCAGGGTGGTATGGCCGTAAGCGACAGTTGTGTGTTCAATTGGGCCTTTTAAAAATGCATTTGGGCACTTTTTAATCTCTTCATGTGTTACTGTGTTTTTTTTCTAGGATGAATTCAATGCATTCTTGCACATGAGTGTCTGATCAAACTTTTTCAAGGCCTGCAGCATCAGCACCTCTCCTGTCCATCACAGAAAAATGAAAAAGCTTACAGCACCTGATATTCCCAGGCGGTCTCCCATCCAAGTACTAACCAGGCCCGACCCTGCTTAGCTTCCGAGATCGGACGAGATCGGGCGTGTTCAGGGTGGTATGGCCGTAAGCGACAGTTGTGTGTTCAATCGGGCCTTTTAAAAATGCATTTGGGCACTTTTTAATCTCTTCATATGTTACTGTGTTTTTTTTCTAGGATGAATTCAATGCATTCTTGCACATGAGTGTCTGATCAAACTTTTTCAAGGCCTGCAGCATCAGCACCTCTCCTGTCCATCACAGAAAAATGAAAAAGCTTACAGCACCTGGTATTCCCAGGCGGTCTCCCATCCAAGTACTAACCAGGCCCGACCCTGCTTAGCTTCCGAGATCGGACGAGATCGGGCGTGTTCAGGGTGGTATGGCCGTAAGCGACAGTTGTGTGTTCAATCGGGCCTTTTAAAAATGCATTTGGGCACTTTTTAATCTCTTCATATGTTACTGTGTTTTTTTTCTAGGATGAATTCAATGCATTCTTTCACATGAGTGTCTGATCAAACCTTTTCAAGGCCTGCAGCATCAGCACCTCTCCTGTCCATCACAGAAAAATGAAAAAGCTTACAGCACCTGGTATTCCCAGGCGGTCTCCCATCCAAGTACTAACCAGGCCCGACCCTGCTTAGCTTCCGAGATCGGACGAGATCGGGCGTGTTCAGGGTGGTATGGCCGTAAGCGACAGTTGTGTGTTCAATCGGGCCTTTTAAAAATGCATTTGGGCACTTTTTAATCTCTTCATATGTTACTGTGTTTTTTTTCTAGGATGAATTCAATGCATTCTTGCACATGAGTGTCTGATCAAACTTTTTCAAGGCCTGCAGCATCAGCACCTCTCCTGTCCATCACAGAAAAATGAAACAGCTTACAGCACCTGGTATTCCCAGGCGGTCTCCCATCCAAGTACTAACCAGGCCCGACCCTGCTTAGCTTCCGAGATCGGACGAGATCGGGCGTGTTCAGGGTGGTATGGCCGTAAGCGACAGTTGTGTGTTCAATCGGGCCTTTTAAAAATGCATTTGGGCACTTTTTAATCTCTTCATATGTTACTGTGTTTTTTTTCTAGGATGAATTCAATGCATTCTTGCACATGAGTGTCTGATCAAACTTTTTCAAGGCCTGCAGCATCAGCACCTCTCCTGTCCATCACAGAAAAATGAAAAAGCTTACAGCACCTGGTATTCCCAGGCGGTCTCCCATCCAAGTACTAACCAGGCCCGACCCTGCTTAGCTTCCGAGATCGGACGAGATCGGGCGTGTTCAGGGTGGTATGGCCGTAAGCGACAGTTGTGTGTTCAATCGGGCCTTTTAAAAATGCATTTGGGCACTTTTTAATCTCTTCATATGTTACTGTGTTTTTTTTCTAGGATGAATTCAATGCATTCTTGCACATGAGTGTCTGATCAAACTTTTTCAAGGCCTGCAGCATCAGCACCTCTCCTGTCCATCACAGAAAAATGAAAAAGCTTACAGCACCTGATATTCCCAGGCGGTCTCCCATCCAAGTACTAACCAGGCCCGACCCTG
>NW_027211615.1:2770000-2782500 GCF_022749685.1 Semicossyphus pulcher
ATTCCCAGGCGGTCTCCCATCCAAGTACTAACCAGGCCCAACCCTGCTTAGCTTCCGAGATCGGACGAGATCGGGCGTGTTCAGGGTGGTATGGCCGTAAGCGACAGTTGTGTGTTCAATCGGGCCTTTTAAAGACGTGGCATGGTGCAGCAAGAATGCGGTGGGGCATCTGCCCCACCACATTCTTGAATTTGGCTGTATTTTTAACGTTGTTTATAGTTTTCGTCAAAAATTTTGTCATGGTTTTTTTCTAGGATGAATTCAATGCATTCTTGCACATGAGTGTCTGATCAAACTTTTTCAAGGCCTGCAGCATCAGCACCTCTCCTGTCCATCACAGAAAAATGAAAAAGCTTACAGCACCTGGTATTCCCAGGCGGTCTCCCATCCAAGTACTAACCAGGCCCGACCCTGCTTAGCTTCCGAGATCGGACGAGATCGGGCGTGTTCAGGGTGGTATGGCCGTACGCGACAGTTGTGTGTTCAATCGGGCCTTTTAAAAATGCATTTGGGCACTTTTTAATCTCTTCATATGTTACTGTGTGTTTTTTCTAGGATGAATTCAATGCATTCTTGCACATGAGTGTCTGATCCAACTTTTTCAAGGCCTGCAGCATCAGCACCTCTCCTGTCCATCACAGAAAAATGAAAAAGCTTACAGCACCTGGTATTCCCAGGCGGTCTCCCATCCAAGTACTAACCAGGCCCGACCCTGCTTAGCTTCCGAGATCGGACGAGATCGGACGTGTTCAGGGTGGTATGGCCGTAAGCGACAGTTGTGTGTTCAATCGGGCCTTTTAAAAATGCATTTGGGCACTTTTTAATCTCTTCATATGTTACTGTGTTTTTTTTCTAGGATGAATTCAATGTATTCTTGCACATGAGTGTCTGATCAAACTTTTTCAAGGCCTGCAGCATCAGCACCTCTCCTGTCCATCACAGAAAAATGAAAAAGCTTACAGCACCTGGTATTCCCAGGCGGTCTCCCATCCAAGTACTAACCAGGCCCGACCCTGCTTAGCTTCCGAGATCGGACGAGATCGGGCGTGTTCAGGGTGGTATGGCCGTAAGCGACAGTTGTGTGTTCAATCGGGACTTTTAAAAATGCATTTGCGCACTTTTTAATCTCTTCATATGTTACTGTGTTTTTTTTCTAGGATGAATTCAATGCATTCTTGCACATGAGTGTCTGATCAAACTCTTTCAAGGCCTGCAGCATCAGCACCTCTCCTGTCCATCACAGAAAAATGAAAAAGCTTACAGCACCTGGTATTCCCAGGCGGTCTCCCATCCAAGTACTAACCAGGCCCGACCCTGCTTAGCTTCCGAGATCGGACGAGATCGGGCGTGTTCAGGGTGGTATGGCCGTAAGCGACATTTGTTTGTTCAATCGGGCCTTTTAAAAATGCATTTGGGCACTTTTTAATCTCTTCATATGTTACTGTGTTTTTTTTCTAGGATGAATTCAATGCATTCTTGCACATGAGTGTCTGATCAAACTTTTTCAAGGCCTGCAGCATCAGCACCTCTCCTGTCCATCACAGAAAAATGAAAAAGCTTACAGCACCTGGTATTCCCAGGCGGTCTCCCATCCAAGTACTAACCAGGCCCGACCCTGCTTAGCTTCCGAGATCGGACGAGATCGGGCGTGTTCAGGGTGGTATGGCCGTAAGCGACAGTTGTGTGTTCAATCGGGCCTTTTAAAAATGCATTTGGGCACTTTTTAATCTCTTCATATGTTACTGTGTTTTTTTTCTAGGATGAATTCAATGCATTCTTGCACATGAGTGTCTGATCCAACTTTTTCAAGGCCTGCAGCATCAGCACCTCTCCTGTCCATCACAGAAAAATGAAAAAGCTTACAGCACCTGGTATTCCCAGGCGGTCTCCCATCCAAGTACTAACCAGGCCCAACCCTGCTTAGCTTCCGAGATCGGACGAGATCGGGCGTGTTCAGGGTGGTATGGCCGTAAGCGACAGTTGTGTGTTCAATCGGGCCTTTTAAAAATGCATTTTGGCACTTTTTAATCTCTTCATATGTTACTGTGTTTTTTTTCTAGGATGAATTCAATGCATTCTTGCACATGAGTGTCTGATCAAACTTTTTCAAGGCCTGCAGCATCAGCACCTCTCCTGTCCATCACAGAAAAATGAAAAAGCTTACAGCACCTGGTATTCCCAGGCGATCTCCCATCCAAGTACTAACCAGGCCCGACCCTGCTTAGCTTCCGAGATCAGACGAGATCGGGCGTGTTCAGGGTGGTATGGCCGTAAGCGACAGTTGTGTGTTCAATCGGGCCTTTTAAAGACGTGGCATGGTGCAGCAAGAATGTGGCTGTAATTTTAACGTTGTTTATAGTTTTCGTCAAAAATTTTGTCATGGTTTTTTTCTATGATGAATTCAATGCATTCTTGCACATGAGTGTCTGATCAAACTTTTTCAAGGCCTGCAGCATCAGCACCTCTCCTGTCCATCACAGAAAAATGAAAAAGCTTACAGCACCTGGTATTCCCAGGCGGTCTCCCATCCAAGTACTAACCAGGCCCGACCCTGCTTGGCTTCCGAGATCGGACGAGATCGGGCGTGTTCAGGGTGGTATGGCCGTAAGCGACAGTTGTGTGTTCAATCGGGCCTTTTAAAAATGCATTTGGGCACTTTTTAATCTCTTCATATGTTACTGTGTTTTTTTTCTAGGATGAATTCAATGCATTCTTGCACATGAGTGTCTGATCAAACTTTTTCAAGGCCTGCAGCATCAGCACCTCTCCTGTCCATCACAGAAAAATGAAAAAGCTTACAGCACCTGGTATTCCCAGGCGGTCTCCCATCCAAGTACTAACCAGGCCCGACCCTGCTTAGCTTCCGAGATCGGACGAGATCGGGCGTGTTCAGGGTGGTATGGCCGTAAGCGACAGTTGTGTGTTCAATCGGGCCTTTTAAAGACGTGGTATGGTGCAGCAAGAATGCGGTGGGGCATCTGCCCCACCACATTCTTGAATTTGGCTGTATTTTTAACGTTGTTTATAGTTTTCGTCAAAGATTTTGTCATGGTTTTTTTCTATGATGAATTCAATGCATTCTTGCACATGAGTGTCTGATCAAACTTTTTCAAGGCCTGCAGCATCAGCACCTCTCCTGTCCATCACAGAAAAATGAAAAAGCTTACAGCACCTGGTATTCCCAGGCGGTCTCCCATCCAAGTACTAACCAGGCCCGACCCTGCTTAGCTTCCGAGATCAGACGAGATCGGGCGTGTTCAGGGTGGTATGGCCGTACGCGACAGTTGTGTGTTCAATCGGGCCTTTTAAAGACGTGGCATGGTGCAGCAAGAATGTGATGGGGCATCTGCCCCACCACATTCTTGAATTTGGCTGTATTTTTAACGTTGTTTATAGTTTTCGTCAAAAATTTTGTCATGGTTTTTTTCTATGATGAATTCAATGCATTCTTGCACGAGTGTCTGATCAAACTTTTTCAAGGTCTGCAGCATCAGCACCTCTCCTGTCCATCACAGAAAAATGAAAAAGCTTACAGCACCTGGTATTCCCAGGCGGTCTCCCATCCAAGTACTAACCAGGCCCGACCCTGCTTAGCTTCCGAGATCGGACGAGATCGGGCGTGTTCAGGGTGGTATGGCCGTAAGCGACAGTTGTGTGTTCAATCGGGCCTTTTAAAAATGCATTTGGGCACTTTTTAATCTCTTCATATGTTACTGTGTTTTTTTTCTAGGATGAATTCAATGCATTCTTGCACATGAGTGTCTGATCAAACTTTTTAAAGGCCTGCAGCATCAGCACCTCTCCTGTCCATCACAGAAAAATGACAAAGCTTACAGCACCTGGTATTCCCAGGCGGTCTCCCATCCAAGTACTAACCAGGCCCGACCCTGCTTAGCTTCCGAGATCGGACGAGATCGGGCGTGTTCAGGGTGGTATGGCCGTAAGCGACAGTTGTGTGTTCAATCGGGCCTTTTAAAAATGCATTTGGGCACTTTTTAATCTCTTCATATGTTACTGTGTTTTTTTTCTAGGATGAATTCAATGCATTCTTGCACATGAGTGTCTGATCAAACTTTTTCAAGGCCTGCAGCATCAGCACCTCTCCTGTCCATCACAGAAAAATGAAAAAGCTTACAGCACCTGTTATTCCCAGGCGGTCTCCCATCCAAGTACTAACCAGGCCCGACCCTGCTTAGCTTCCGAGATCGGACGAGATCGGGCGTGTTCAGGGTGGTATGGCCGTAAGCGACAGTTGTGTGTTCAATCGGGCCTTTTAAAAATGCATTTGGGCACTTTTTAATCTCTTCATATGTTACTGTGTTTTTTTTCTAGGATGAATTCAATGCATTCTTGCACATGAGTGTCTGATCAAACTTTTTCAAGGCCTGCAGCATCAGCACCTCTCCTGTCCATCACAGAAAAATGAAAAAGCTTACAGCACCTGGTATTCCCAGGCGGTCTCCCATCCAAGTACTAACCAGGCCCAACCCTGCTTAGCTTCCGAGATCGGACGAGATCGGGCGTGTTCAGGGTGGTATGGCCGTAAGCGACAGTTGTGTGTTCAATCGGGCCTTTTAAAGACGTGGCATGGTGCAGCAAGAATGCGGTGGGGCATCTGCCCCACCACATTCTTGAATTTGGCTGTATTTTTAACGTTGTTTATAGTTTTCGTCAAAGATTTTGTCATGGTTTTTTTCTATGATGAATTCAATGCATTCTTGCACATGAGTGTCTGATCAAACTTTTTCAAGGCCTGCAGCATCAGCACCTCTCCTGTCCATCACAGAAAAATGAAAAAGCTTACAGCACCTGGTATTCCCAGGCGGTCTCCCATCCAAGTACTAACCAGGCCCGACCCTGCTTAGCTTCCGAGATCGGACGAGATCGGGCGTGTTCAGGGTGGTATGGCCGTAAGCGACAGTTGTGTGTTCAATCAGGCCTTTTAAAAATGCATTTGGGCACTTTTTAATCTCTTCATATGTTACTGTGTTTTTTTTCTAGGATGAATTCAATGCATTCTTGCACATGAGTGTCTGATCCAACTTTTTCAAGGCCTGCAGCATCAGCACCTCTCCTGTCCATCACAGAAAAATGAAAAAGCTTACAGCACCTGGTATTCCCAGGCGGTCTCCCATCCAAGTACTAACCAGGCCCGACCCTGCTTAGCTTCCGAGATCGGACGAGATCGGCCGTGTTCAGGGTGGTATGGCCGTAAGCGACAGTTGTGTGTTCAATCGGGCCTTTTAAAAATGCATTTGGGCACTTTTTAATCTCTTCATATGTTACTGTGTTTTTTTTCTAGGATGAATTCAATGCATTCTTGCACATGAGTGTCTGATCAAACTTTTTCAAGGCCTGCAGCATCAGCACCTCTCCTGTCCATCACAGAAAAATGAAAAAGCTTACAGCACCTGGTATTCCCAGGCGGTCTTCCATCCAAGTACTATCCAGGCCCGACCCTGCTTAGCTTCCGAGATCGGACGAGATCGGGCGTGTTCAGGGTGGTATGGCCGTAAGCGACAGTTGTGTGTTCAATCGGGCCTTTTAAAAATGCATTTGGGCACTTTTTAATCTCTTCATATGTTACTGTGGTTTTTTTCTAGGATGAATTCAATGCATTCTTGCACATGAGTGTCTGATCAAACTTTTTCAAGGCCTGCAGCATCAGCACCTCTCCTGTCCATCACAGAAAAATGAAAAAGCTTACAGCACCTGGTATTCCCAGGCGGTCTCCCATCCAAGTACTAACCAGGCCCAACCCTGCTTAGCTTCCGAGATCGGACGAGATCGGGCGTGTTCAGGGTGGTATGGCCGTAAGCGACAGTTGTGTGTTCAATCGGGCCTTTTAAAGACGTGGCATGGTGCAGCAAGAATGCGGTGGGGCATCTGCCCCACCACATTCTTGAATTTGGCTGTATTTTTAACGTTGTTTATAGTTTTCGTCAAAGATTTTGTCATGGTTTTTTTCTATGATGAATTCAATGCATTCTTGCACATGAGTGTCTGATCAAACTTTTTCAAGGCCTGCAGCATCAGCACCTCTCCTGTCCATCACAGAAAAATGAAAAAGCTTACAGCACCTGGTATTCCCAGGCGGTCTCCCATCCAAGTACTAACCAGGCCCGACCCTGCTTAGCTTCCGAGATCGGACGAGATCGGGCGTGTTCAGGGTGGTATGGCCGTAAGCGACAGTTGTGTGTTCAATCAGGCCTTTTAAAAATGCATTTGGGCACTTTTTAATCTCTTCATATGTTACTGTGTTTTTTTTCTAGGATGAATTCAATGCATTCTTGCACATGAGTGTCTGATCCAACTTTTTCAAGGCCTGCAGCATCAGCACCTCTCCTGTCCATCACAGAAAAATGAAAAAGCTTACAGCACCTGGTATTCCCAGGCGGTCTCCCATCCAAGTACTAACCAGGCCCGACCCTGCTTAGCTTCCGAGATCGGACGAGATCGGGCGTGTTCAGGGTGGTATGGCCGTAAGCGACAGTTGTGTGTTCAATCGGGCCTTTTAAAAATGCATTTGGGCACTTTTTAATCTCTTCATATGTTACTGTGTTTTTTTTCTAGGATGAATTCAATGCATTCTTGCACATGAGTGTCTGATCAAACTTTTTCAAGGCCTGCAGCATCAGCACCTCTCCTGTCCATCACAGAAAAATGAAAAAGCTTACAGCACCTGGTATTCCCAGGCGGTCTTCCATCCAAGTACTATCCAGGCCCGACCCTGCTTAGCTTCCGAGATCGGACGAGATCGGGCGTGTTCAGGGTGGTATGGCCATAAGCGACAGTTGTGTGTTCAATCGGGCCTTTTAAAAATGCATTTGGGCACTTTTTAATCTCTTCATATGTTACTGTGGTTTTTTTCTATGATGAATTCAATGCATTCTTGCACATGAGTGTCTGATCAAACTTTTTCAAGGCCTGCAGCATCAGCACCTCTCCTGTCCATCACAGAAAAATGAAAAAGCTTACAGCACCTAGTATTCCCAGGCGGTCTCCCATCCAAGTACTAACCAGGCCCGACCCTGCTTAGCTTCCGAGATCCGACGAGATCGGGCGTGTTCAGGGTGGTATGGCCGTAAGCGACAGTTGTGTGTTCAATCGGGCCTTTTAAAAATGCATTTGGGCACTTTTTAATCTTTTCATATGTTACTGTGTTTTTTTTCTAGGATGAATTCAATGCATTCTTGCACATGAGTGTCTGATCAAACTTTTTCAAGGCCTGCAGCATCAGCACCTCTCCTATCCATCACAGAAAAATGAAAAAGCTTACAGCACCTGGTATTCCCAGGCGGTCTCCCATCCAAGTACTAACCAGGCCCGACCCTGCTTAGCTTCCGAGATCGGACGAGATCGGGCGTGTTCAGGGTGGTATGGCCATAAGCGACAGTTGTGTGTTCAATCGGGCCTTTTAAAAATGCATTTGGGCACTTTTTAATCTCTTCATATGTTACTGTGTTTTTTTTCTAGGATGAATTCAATGCATTCTTGCACATGAGTGTCTGATCAAACTTTTTCAAGGCCTGCAGCATCAGCACCTCTCCTGTCCATCACAGAAAAATGAAAAAGCTTACAGCACCTGGTATTCCCAGGCGGTCTCCCATCCAAGTACTAACCAGGCCCGACCCTGCTTAGCTTCCGAGATCGGACGAGATCGGCCGTGTTCAGGGTGGTATGGCCGTAAGCGACAGTTGTGTGTTCAATCGGGCCTTTTAAAAATGCATTTGGGCACTTTTTAATCTCTTCATATGTTACTGTGTTTTTTTTCTAGGATGAATTCAATGCATTCTTGCACATGAGTGTCTGATCAAACTTTTTCAAGGCCTGCAGCATCAGCACCTCTCCTGTCCATCACAGAAAAATGAAAAAGCTTACAGCACCTGGTATTCCCAGGCGGTCTCCCATCCAAGTACTAACCAGGCCCGACCCTGCTTAGCTTCCGAGACCGGACGAGATCGGCCGTGTTCAGGGTGGTATGGCCGTAAGCGACAGTTGTGTGTTCAATCGGGCCTTTTAAAAATGCATTTGGGCACTTTTTAATCTCTTCATATGTTACTGTGTTTTTTTTCTAGGATGAATTCAATGCATTCTTGCACATGAGTGTCTGATCAAACTTTTTCAAGGCCTGCAGCATCAGCACCTCTCCTGTCCATCACAGAAAAATGAAAAAGCTTACAGCACCTGGTATTCCCAGGCGGTCTCCCATCCAAGTACTAACCAGGCCCGACCCTGCTTAGCTTCCGAGATCGGACGAGATCGGGTGTGTTCAGGGTGGTATGGCCGTAAGCGACAGTTGTGTGTTCAATCGGGCCTTTTAAAGATGTGGCATGGTGCAGCACGAATGTGATGGGGCATCTGCCCCACCACATTCTTGAATTTGGCTGTATTTTTAACGTTGTTTATAGTTTTCGTCAAAAATTTTGTCATGGTTTTTTTCTAGGATGAATTCAATGCATTCTTGCACATGAGTGTCTGATCAAACTTTTTCAAGGCCTGCAGCATCAGCACCTCTCCTGTCCATCACAGAAAAATGAAAAAGCTTACAGCACCTGGTATTCCCAGGCGGTCTCCCATCCAAGTAC
The DNA here is from genome assembly GCF_022749685.1 of Semicossyphus pulcher. Lineage (NCBI taxonomy): Eukaryota > Metazoa > Chordata > Actinopteri > Labriformes > Labridae > Semicossyphus > Semicossyphus pulcher. The sequence goes on from NW_027211615.1 coordinate 2,778,589, forward strand.
TAACCAGGCCCGACCCTGCTTAGCTTCCGAGATCGGACGAGATCGGGCGTGTTCAGGGTGGTATGGCCGTAAGCGACAGTTGTGTGTTCAATCGGGCCTTTTAAAAATGCATTTGGGCACTTTTTAATCTCTTCATATGTTACTGTGTGTTTTTTCTAGGATGAATTCAATGCATTCTTGCACATGAGTGTCTGATCCAACTTTTTCAAGGCCTGCAGCATCAGCACCTCTCCTGTCCATCACAGAAAAATGAAAAAGCTTACAGCACCTGGTATTCCCAGGCGGTCTCCCATCCAAGTACTAACCAGGCCCGACCCTGCTTAGCTTCCGAGATCGGACGAGATCGGACGTGTTCAGGGTGGTATGGCCGTAAGCGACAGTTGTGTGTTCAATCGGGCCTTTTAAAAATGCATTTGGGCACTTTTTAATCTCTTCATATGTTACTGTGTTTTTTTTCTAGGATGAATTCAATGCATTCTTGCACATGAGTGTCTGATCAAACTTTTTCAAGGCCTGCAGCATCAGCACCTCTCCTGTCCATCACAGAAAAATGAAAAAGCTTACAGCACCTGGTATTCCCAGGCGGTCTCCCATCCAAGTACTAACCAGGCCCGACCCTGCTTAGCTTCCGAGATCGGACGAGATCGGGCGTGTTCAGGGTGGTATGGCCGTAAGCGACAGTTGTGTGTTCAATCGGGCCTTTTAAAAATGCATTTGGGCACTTTTTAATCTCTTCATATGTTACTGTGTGTTTTTTCTAGGATGAATTCAATGCATTCTTGCACATGAGTGTCTGATCCAACTTTTTCAAGGCCTGCAGCATCAGCACCTCTCCTGTCCATCACAGAAAAATGAAAAAGCTTACAGCACCTGGTATTCCCAGGCGGTCTCCCATCCAAGTACTAACCAGGCCCGACCCTGCTTAGCTTCCGAGATCGGACGAGATCGGACGTGTTCAGGGTGGTATGGCCGTAAGCGACAGTTGTGTGTTCAATCGGGCCTTTTAAAAATGCATTTGGGCACTTTTTAATCTCTTCATATGTTACTGTGTTTTTTTTCTAGGATGAATTCAATGCATTCTTGCACATGAGTGTCTGATCAAACTTTTTCAAGGCCTGCAGCATCAGCACCTCTCCTGTCCATCACAGAAAAATGAAAAAGCTTACAGCACCTGGTATTCCCAGGCGGTCTCCCATCCAAGTACTAACCAGGCCCGACCCTGCTTAGCTTCCGAGATCGGACGAGATCGGGCGTGTTCAGGGTGGTATGGCCGTAAGCGACAGTTGTGTGTTCAATCGGGACTTTTAAAAATGCATTTGCGCACTTTTTAATCTCTTCATATGTTACTGTGTTTTTTTTCTAGGATGAATTCAATGCATTCTTGCACATGAGTGTCTGATCAAACTCTTTCAAGGCCTGCAGCATCAGCACCTCTCCTGTCCATCACAGAAAAATGAAAAAGCTTACAGCACCTGGTATTCCCAGGCGGTCTCCCATCCAAGTACTAACCAGGCCCGACCCTGCTTAGCTTCCGAGATCGGACGAGATCGGGCGTGTTCAGGGTGGTATGGCCGTAAGCGACATTTGTTTGTTCAATCGGGCCTTTTAAAAATGCATTTGGGCACTTTTTAATCTCTTCATATGTTACTGTGTTTTTTTTCTAGGATGAATTCAATGCATTCTTGCACATGAGTGTCTGATCAAACTTTTTCAAGGCCTGCAGCATCAGCACCTCTCCTGTCCATCACAGAAAAATGAAAAAGCTTACAGCACCTGGTATTCCCAGGCGGTCTCCCATCCAAGTACTAACCAGGCCCGACCCTGCTTAGCTTCCGAGATCGGACGAGATCGGGCGTGTTCAGGGTGGTATGGCCGTAAGCGACAGTTGTGTGTTCAATCGGGCCTTTTAAAAATGCATTTGGGCACTTTTTAATCTCTTCATATGTTACTGTGTTTTTTTTCTAGGATGAATTCAATGCATTCTTGCACATGAGTGTCTGATCCAACTTTTTCAAGGCCTGCAGCATCAGCACCTCTCCTGTCCATCACAGAAAAATGAAAAAGCTTACAGCACCTGGTATTCCCAGGCGGTCTCCCATCCAAGTACTAACCAGGCCCAACCCTGCTTAGCTTCCGAGATCGGACGAGATCGGGCGTGTTCAGGGTGGTATGGCCGTAAGCGACAGTTGTGTGTTCAATCGGGCCTTTTAAAAATGCATTTTGGCACTTTTTAATCTCTTCATATGTTACTGTGTTTTTTTTCTAGGATGAATTCAATGCATTCTTGCACATGAGTGTCTGATCAAACTTTTTCAAGGCCTGCAGCATCAGCACCTCTCCTGTCCATCACAGAAAAATGAAAAAGCTTACAGCACCTGGTATTCCCAGGCGATCTCCCATCCAAGTACTAACCAGGCCCGACCCTGCTTAGCTTCCGAGATCAGACGAGATCGGGCGTGTTCAGGGTGGTATGGCTGTAAGCGACAGTTGTGTGTTCAATCGGGCCTTTTAAAGACGTGGCATGGTGCAGCAAGAATGTGGCTGTAATTTTAACGTTGTTTATAGTTTTCGTCAAAAATTTTGTCATGGTTTTTTTCTATGATGAATTCAATGCATTCTTGCACATGAGTGTCTGATCAAACTTTTTCAAGGCCTGCAGCATCAGCACCTCTCCTGTCCATCACAGAAAAATGAAAAAGCTTACAGCACCTGGTATTCCCAGGCGGTCTCCCATCCAAGTACTAACCAGGCCCGACCCTGCTTGGCTTCCGAGATCGGACGAGATCGGGCGTGTTCAGGGTGGTATGGCCGTAAGCGACAGTTGTGTGTTCAATCGGGCCTTTTAAAAATGCATTTGGGCACTTTTTAATCTCTTCATATGTTACTGTGTTTTTTTTCTAGGATGAATTCAATGCATTCTTGCACATGAGTGTCTGATCAAACTTTTTCAAGGCCTGCAGCATCAGCACCTCTCCTGTCCATCACAGAAAAATGAAAAAGCTTACAGCACCTGGTATTCCCAGGCGGTCTCCCATCCAAGTACTAACCAGGCCCGACCCTGCTTAGCTTCCGAGATCGGACGAGATCGGGCGTGTTCAGGGTGGTATGGCCGTAAAGTTGTGCGTTCAATCGGGCCTTTTAAAAATGCATTTGGGCACTTTTTAATCTCTTCATATGTTACTGTGTTTTTTTTCTAGGATGAATTCAATGCATTCTTGCACATGAGTGTCTGATCAAACTTTTTCAAGGCCTGCAGCATCAGCACCTCTCCTGTCCATCACAGAAAAATGAAAAAGCTTACAGCACCTGGTATTCCCAGGCGGTCTCCCATCCAAGTACTAACCAGGCCCGACCCTGCTTAGCTTCCGAGATCGGACGAGATCGGGCGTGTTCAGGGTGGTATGGCCGTAAGCGACAGTTGTGTGTTCAATCGGGCCTTTTAAAAATGCATTTGGGCACTTTTTAATCTCTTCATATGTTACTGTGTTTTTTTTCTAGGATGAATTCAATGCATTCTTGCACATGAGTGTCTGATCAAACTTTTTCAAGGCCTGCAGCATCAGCACCTCTCCTGTCCATCACAGAAAAATGAAAAAGCTTACAGCACCTGGTATTCCCAGGCGGTCTCCCATCCAAGTACTAACCAGGCCCGACCCTGCTTAGCTTCCGAGATCGGACGAGATCGGGCGTGTTCAGGGTGGTATGGCCGTAAGCGACAGTTGCGTGTTCAATCGGGCCTTTTAAAAATGCATTTGGGCACTTTTTAATCTCTTCATATGTTACTGTGTTTTTTTTCTAGGATGAATTCAATGCATTCTTGCACATGAGTGTCTGATCAAACTTTTTCAAGGCCTGCAGCATCAGCACCTCTCCTGTCCATCACAGAAAAATGAAAAAGCTTACAGCACCTGG
>NW_027211615.1:2787500-2805000 GCF_022749685.1 Semicossyphus pulcher
GGTGGTATGGCCGTAAGCGACAGTTGTGTGTTCAATCGGGCCTTTTAAAAATGCATTTGGGCACTTTTTAATCTCTTCATATGTTACTGTGTTTTTTTTCTAGGATGAATTCAATGCATTCTTGCACATGAGTGTCTGATCAAACTTTTTCAAGGCCTGCAGCATCAGCACCTCTCCTGTTCATCACAGAAAAATGAAAAAGCTTACAGCACCTGGTATTCCCAGGCGGTCTCCCATCCAAGTACTAACCAGGCCCGACCCTGCTTAGCTTCCGAGATCGGACGAGATCGGGCGTGTTCAGGGTGGTATGGCCGTAAGCGACAGTTGTGTGTTCAATCGGGCCTTTTAAAAATGCATTTGGGCACTTTTTAATCTCTTCAGATGTTACTGTGTTTTTTTTCTAGGATGAATTCAATGCATTCTTGCACATGAGTGTCTGATCCAACTTTTTCAAGGCCTGCAGCATCAGCACCTCTCCTGTCCATCACAGAAAAATGAAAAAGCTTACAGCACCTGGTATTCCCAGGCGGTCTCCCATCCAAGTACTAACCAGGCCCGACCCTGCTTAGCTTCCGAGATCGGACGAGATCGGGCGTGTTCAGGGTGGTATGGCCGTAAGCGACAGTTGTGTGTTCAATCGGGCCTTTTAAAAATGCATTTGGGCACTTTTTAATCTCTTCATATGTTACTGTGTTTTTTTTCTAGGATGAATTCAATGCATTCTTGCACATGAGTGTCTGATCAAACTTTTTCAAGGCCTGCAGCATCAGCACCTCTCCTGTCCATCACAGAAAAATGAAAAAGCTTACAGCACCTGGTATTCCCAGGCGGTCTCCCATCCAAGTACTAACCAGGCCCGACCCTGCTTAGCTTCCGAGATCGGACGAGATCGGGCATGTTCAGGGTGGTATGGCCGTAAGCGACAGTTGTGTGTTCAATCGGGCCTTTTAAAAATGCATTTGGGCACTTTTTAATCTCTTCATATGTTACTGTGTTTTTTTTGTAGGATGAATTCAATGCATTCTTGCACATGAGTGTCTGATCAAACTTTTTCAAGGCCTGCAGCATCAGCACCTCTCCTGTCCATCACAGAAAAATGAAAAAGCTTACAGCACCTGGTATTCCCAGGCGGTCTCCCATCCAAGTACTAACCAGGCCCGACCCTGCTTAGCTTCCGAGATCGGACGAGATCGGGCGTGTTCAGGGTGGTATGGCCGTAAGCGACAGTTGTGTGTTCAATCGGGCCTTTTAAAAATGCATTTGGGCACTTTTTAATCTCTTCATATGTTACTGTGTTTTTTTTCTAGGATGAATTCAATGCATTCTTGCACATGAGTGTCTGATCAAACTTTTTCAAGGCCTGCAGCATCAGCACCTCTCCTGTCCATCACAGAAAAATGAAAAAGCTTACAGCACCTGGTATTCCCAGGCGGTCTCCCATCCAAGTACTAACCAGGCCCGACCCTGCTTAGCTTCCGAGATCGGACGAGATCGGGCGTGTTCAGGGTGGTATGGCCGTAAGCGACAGTTGTGTGTTCAATCGGGCCTTTTAAAAATGCATTTTGGCACTTTTTAATCTCTTCATATGTTACTGTGTTTTTTTTCTAGGATGAATTCAATGCATTCTTGCACATGAGTGTCTGATCAAACTTTTTCAAGGCCTGCAGCATCAGCACCTCTCCTGTCCATCACAGAAAAATGAAAAAGCTTACAGCACCTGGTATTCCCAGGCGGTCTCCCATCCAAGTACTAACCAGGCCCAACCCTGCTTAGCTTCCGAGATCGGACGAGATCGGGCGTGTTCAGGGTGGTATGGCCGTAAGCGACAGTTGTGTGTTCAATCGGGCCTTTTAAAGACGTGGCATGGTGCAGCAAGAATGTGGCTGTATTTTTAACGTTGTTTATAGTTTTCGTCAAAGATTTTGTCATGGTTTTTTTCTATGATGAATTCAATGCATTCTTGCACATGAGTGTCTGATCAAACTTTTTCAAGGCCTGCAGCATCAGCACCTCTCCTGTCCATCACAGAAAAATGAAAAAGCTTACAGCACCTGGTATTCCCAGGCGGTCTCCCATCCAAGTACTAACCAGGCCCGACCCTGCTTAGCTTCCGAGATCGGACGAGATCGGGCGTGTTCAGGGTGGTATGGCCGTAAGCGACAGTTGTGTGTTCAATCGGGCCTTTTAAAAATGCATTTGGGCACTTTTTAATCTCTTCATATGTTACTGTGTTTTTTTTCTAGGATGAATTCAATGCATTCTTGCACATGAGTGTCTGCTCAAACTTTTTCAAGGCCTGCAGCATCAGCACCTCTCCTGTCCATCACAGAAAAATGAAAAAGCTTACAGCACCTGGTATTCCCAGGCGGTCTCCCATCCAAGTACTAACCAGGCCCGACCCTGCTTAGCTTCCGAGATCGGACGAGATCGGGCGTGTTCAGGGTGGTATGGCCGTAAGCGACAGTTGTGTGTTCAATCGGGCCTTTTAAAAATGCATTTTGGCACTTTTTAATCTCTTCATATGTTACTGTGTTTTTTTTCTAGGATGAATTCAATGCATTCTTGCACATGAGTGTCTGATCAAACTTTTTCAATGCCTGCAGCATCAGCACCTCTCCTGTCCATCACAGAAAAATGAAAAAGCTTACAGCACCTGGTATTCCCAGGCGGTCTCCCATCCAAGTACTAACCAGGCCCGACCCTGCTTAGCTTCCGAGATCGGACGAGATCGGGCGTGTTCAGGGTGGTATGGCCGTAAGCGACAGTTGTGTGTTCAATCGGGCCTTTTAAAGACGTGGCATGGTGCAGCAAGAATGTGGCTGTATTTTTAACGTTGTTTATAGTTTTCGTCAAAGATTTTGTCATGGTTTTTTTCTATGATGAATTCAATGCATTCTTGCACATGAGTGTCTGATCCAACTTTTTCAAGGCCTGCAGCATCAGCACCTCTCCTGTCCATCACAGAAAAATGAAAAAGCTTACAGCACCTGGTATTCCCAGGCGGTCTCCCATCCAAGTACTAACCAGGCCCGACCCTGCTTAGCTTCCGAGATCGGACGAGATCGGGCGTGTTCAGGGTGGTATGGCCGTAAGCGACAGTTGTGTGTTCAATCGGGCCTTTTAAAGACGTGGCATGGTGCAGCAAGAATGTGGCTGTATTTTTAACGTTGTTTATAGTTTTCGTCAAAGATTTTGTCATGGTTTTTTTCTATGATGAATTCAATGCATTCTTGCACATGAGTGTCTGATCAAACTTTTTCAAGGCCTGCAGCATCAGCACCTCTCCTGTCCATCACAGAAAAATGAAAAAGCTTACAGCACCTGGTATTCCCAGGCGGTCTCCCATCCAAGTACTAACCAGGCCCGACCCTGCTTAGCTTCCGAGATCGGACGAGATCGGGCGTGTTCAGGGTGGTATGGCCGTAAGCGACAGTTGTGTGTTCAATCGGGCCTTTTAAAAATGCATTTGGGCACTTTTTAATCTCTTCATATGTTACTGTGTTTTTTTTCTAGGATGAATTCAATGCATTCTTGCACATGAGTGTCTGATCAAACTTTTTCAAGGCCTGCAGCATCAGCACCTCTCCTGTCCATCACAGAAAAATGAAAAAGCTTACAGCACCTGGTATTCCCAGGCGGTCTCCCATCCAAGTACTAACCAGGCCCGACCCTGCTTAGCTTCCGAGATCGGACGAGATCGGGCGTGTTCAGGGTGGTATGGCCGTAAGCGACAGTTGTGTGTTCAATCGGGCCTTTTAAAGACGTGGCATGGTGCAGCAAGAATGTGGCTGTAATTTTAACGTTGTTTATAGTTTTCGTCAAAAATTTTGTCATGGTTTTTTTCTATGATGAATTCAATGCATTCTTGCACATGAGTGTCTGATCAAACTTTTTCAAGGCCTGCAGCATCAGCACCTCTCCTGTCCATCACAGAAAAATGAAAAAGCTTACAGCACCTGGTATTCCCAGGCGGTCTCCCATCCAAGTACTAACCAGGCCCGACCCTGCTTAGCTTCCGAGATCGGACGAGATCGGGCGTGTTCAGGGTGGTATGGCCGTAAGCGACAGTTGTGTGTTCAATCGGGCCTTTTAAAGACGTGGCATGGTGCAGCAAGAATGTGGCTGTATTTTTAACGTTGTTTATAGTTTTCGTCAAAGATTTTGTCATGGTTTTTTTCTATGATGAATTCAATGCATTCTTGCACATGAGTGTCTGATCAAACTTTTTCAAGGCCTGCAGCATCAGCACCTCTCCTGTCCATCACAGAAAAATGAAAAAGCTTACAGCACCTGGTATTCCCAGGCGGTCTCCCATCCAAGTACTAACCAGGCCCGACCCTGCTTAGCTTCCGAGATCGGACGAGATCGGGCGTGTTCAGGGTGGTATGGCCGTAAGCGACAGTTGTGTGTTCAATCGGGCCTTTTAAAAATGCATTTGGGCACTTTTTAATCTCTTCATATGTTACTGTGTTTTTTTTCTAGGATGAATTCAATGCATTCTTGCACATGAGTGTCTGCTCAAACTTTTTCAAGGCCTGCAGCATCAGCACCTCTCCTGTCCATCACAGAAAAATGAAAAAGCTTACAGCACCTGGTATTCCCAGGCGGTCTCCCATCCAAGTACTAACCAGGCCCGACCCTGCTTAGCTTCCGAGATCGGACGAGATCGGGCGTGTTCAGGGTGGTATGGCCGTAAGCGACAGTTGTGTGTTCAATCGGGCCTTTTAAAAATGCATTTTGGCACTTTTTAATCTCTTCATATGTTACTGTGTTTTTTTTCTAGGATGAATTCAATGCATTCTTGCACATGAGTGTCTGATCAAACTTTTTCAAGGCCTGCAGCATCAGCACCTCTCCTGTCCATCACAGAAAAATGAAAAAGCTTACAGCACCTGGTATTCCCAGGCGGTCTCCCATCCAAGTACTAACCAGGCCCGACCCTGCTTAGCTTCCGAGATCGGACGAGATCGGGCGTGTTCAGGGTGGTATGGCCGTAAGCGACAGTTGTGTGTTCAATCGGGCCTTTTAAAGACGTGGCATGGTGCAGCAAGAATGTGGCTGTATTTTTAACGTTGTTTATAGTTTTCGTCAAAGATTTTGTCATGGTTTTTTTCTATGATGAATTCAATGCATTCTTGCACATGAGTGTCTGATCAAACTTTTTCAAGGCCTGCAGCATCAGCACCTCTCCTGTCCATCACAGAAAAATGAAAAAGCTTACAGCACCTGGTATTCCCAGGCGGTCTCCCATCCAAGTACTAACCAGGCCCGACCCTGCTTAGCTTCCGAGATCGGACGAGATCGGGCGTGTTCAGGGTGGTATGGCCGTAAGCGACAGTTGTGTGTTCAATCGGGCCTTTTAAAAATGCATTTTGGCACTTTTTAATCTCTTCATATGTTACTGTGTTTTTTTTCTAGGATGAATTCAATGCATTCTTGCACATGAGTGTCTGATCAAACTTTTTCAATGCCTGCAGCATCAGCACCTCTCCTGTCCATCACAGAAAAATGAAAAAGCTTACAGCACCTGGTATTCCCAGGCGGTCTCCCATCCAAGTACTAACCAGGCCCGACCCTGCTTAGCTTCCGAGATCGGACGAGATCGGGCGTGTTCAGGGTGGTATGGCCGTAAGCGACAGTTGTGTGTTCAATCGGGCCTTTTAAAGACGTGGCATGGTGCAGCAAGAATGTGGCTGTATTTTTAACGTTGTTTATAGTTTTCGTCAAAGATTTTGTCATGGTTTTTTTCTATGATGAATTCAATGCATTCTTGCACATGAGTGTCTGATCCAACTTTTTCAAGGCCTGCAGCATCAGCACCTCTCCTGTCCATCACAGAAAAATGAAAAAGCTTACAGCACCTGGTATTCCCAGGCGGTCTCCCATCCAAGTACTAACCAGGCCCGACCCTGCTTAGTTTCCGAGATCGGACGAGATCGGGCGTGTTCAGGGTGGTATGGCCGTAAGCGACAGTTGTGTGTTCAATCGGGCCTTTTAAAGACGTGGCATGGTGCAGCAAGAATGTGGCTGTATTTTTAACGTTGTTTATAGTTTTCGTCAAAGATTTTGTCATGGTTTTTTTCTATGATGAATTCAATGCATTCTTGCACATGAGTGTCTGATCAAACTTTTTCAAGGCCTGCAGCATCAGCACCTCTCCTGTCCATCACAGAAAAATGAAAAAGCTTACAGCACCTGGTATTCCCAGGCGGTCTCCCATCCAAGTACTAACCAGGCCCGACCCTGCTTAGCTTCCGAGATCGGACGAGATCGGGCGTGTTCAGGGTGGTATGGCCGTAAGCGACAGTTGTGTGTTCAATCGGGCCTTTTAAAAATGCATTTGGGCACTTTTTAATCTCTTCATATGTTACTGTGTTTTTTTTCTAGGATGAATTCAATGCATTCTTTCACATGAGTGTCTGCTCAAACTTTTTCAAGGCCTGCAGCATCAGCACCTCTCCTGTCCATCACAGAAAAATGAAAAAGCTTACAGCACCTGGTATTCCCAGGCGGTCTCCCATCCAAGTACTAACCAGGCCCGACCCTGCTTAGCTTCCGAGATCGGACGAGATCGGGCGTGTTCAGGGTGGTATGGCCGTAAGCGACAGTTGTGTGTTCAATCGGGCCTTTTAAAAATGCATTTTGGCACTTTTTAATCTCTTCATATGTTACTGTGTTTTTTTTCTAGGATGAATTCAATGCATTCTTGCACATGAGTGTCTGATCCAACTTTTTCAAGGCCTGCAGCATCAGCACCTCTCCTGTCCATCACAGAAAAATGAAAAAGCTTACAGCACCTGGTATTCCCAGGCGGTCTCCCATCCAAGTACTAACCAGGCCCGACCCTGCTTAGCTTCCGAGATCGGACGAGATCGGGCGTGTTCAGGGTGGTATGGCCGTAAGCGACAGTTGTGTGTTCAATCGGGCCTTTTAAAAATGCATTTGGGCACTTTTTAATCTCTTCATATGTTACTGTGTTTTTTTTCTAGGATGAATTCAATGCATTCTTGCACATGAGTGTCTGATCAAACTTTTTCAAGGCCTGCAGCATCAGCACCTCTCCTGTTCATCACAGAAAAATGAAAAAGCTTACAGCACCTGGTATTCCCAGGCGGTCTCCCATCCAAGTACTAACCAGGCCCGACCCTGCATAGCTTCCGAGATCGGACGAGATCGGGCGTGTTCAGGGTGGTATGGCTGTAAGCGACAGTTGTGTGTTCAATCGGGCCTTTTAAAAATGCATTTGGGCACTTTTTAATCTCTTCATATGTTACTGTGTTTTTTTTCTAGGATGAATTCAATGCATTCTTGCACATGAGTGTCTGATCCAACTTTTTCAAGGCCTGCAGCATCAGCACCTCTCCTGTCCATCACAGAAAAATGAAAAAGCTTACAGCACCTGGTATTCCCAGGCGGTCTCCCATCCAAGTACTAACCAGGCCCGACCCTGCTTAGCTTCCGAGATCGGACGAGATCGGTCGTGTTCAGGGTGGTATGGCCGTAAGCGACAGTTGTGTGTTCAATCGGGCCTTTTAAAAATGCATTTGGGCACTTTTTAATCTCTTCATATGTTACTGTGTTTTTTTTCTAGGATGAATTCAATGCATTCTTGCACATGAGTGTCTGATCCAACTTTTTCAAGGCCTGCAGCATCAGCACCTCTCCTGTCCATCACAGAAAAATGAAAAAGCTTACAGCACCTGGTATTCCCAGGCGGTCTCCCATCCAAGTACTAACCAGGCCCGACCCTGCTTAGCTTCCGAGATCGGACGAGATCGGGCGTGTTCAGGGTGGTATGGCCGTAAGCGACAGTTGTGTGTTCAATCGGGCCTTTTAAAAATGCATTTGGGCACTTTTTAATCTCTTCATATGTTACTGTGTTTTTTTTCTAGGATGAATTCAATGCATTCTTGCACATGAGTGTCTGATCCAACTTTTTCAAGGCCTGCAGCATCAGCACCTCTCCTGTCCATCACAGAAAAATGAAAAAGCTTACAGCACCTGGTATTCCCAGGCGGTCTCCCATCCAAGTACTAACCAGGCCCGACCCTGCTTAGCTTCCGAGATCGGACGAGATCGGGCGTGTTCAGGGTGGTATGGCCGTAAGCGACAGTTGTGTGTTCAATCGGGCCTTTTAAAAATGCATTTGGGCACTTTTTAATCTCTTCATATGTTACTGTGTTTTTTTTCTAGGATGAATTTAATGCATTCTTGCACATGAGTGTCTGATCAAACTTTTTCAAGGCCTGCAGCATCAGCACCTCTCCTGTCCATCACAGAAAAATGAAAAAGCTTACAGCACCTGGTATTCCCAGGCGGTCTCCCATCCAAGTACTAACCAGGCCCGACCCTGCTTAGCTTCCGAGATCGGACGAGATCGGGCGTGTTCAGGGTGGTATGGCCGTAAGCGACAGTTGTGTGTTCAATCGGGCCTTTTAAAGACGTGGCATGGTGCAGCAAGAATGCGGTGGGGCATCTGCCCCACCACATTCTTGAATTTGGCTGTATTTTTAACGTTGTTTATAGTTTTCGTCAAAGATTTTGTTATGGTTTTTTTCTAGGATGAATTCAATGCATTCTTGCACATGAGTGTCTGATCAAACTTTTTCAAGGCCTGCAGCATCAGCACCTCTCCTGTCCATCACAGAAAAATGAAAAAGCTTACAGCACCTGGTATTCCCAGGCGGTCTCCCATCCAAGTACTAACCAGGCCCGACCCTGCTTAGCTTCCGAGATCGGACGAGATCGGGCGTGTTCAGGGTGGTATGGCCGTAAGCGACAGTTGTGTGTTCAATCGGGCCTTTTAAAAATGCATTTGGGCACTTTTTAATCTCTTCATATGTTACTGTGTTTTTTTTCTAGGATGAATTCAATGCATTCTTGCACATGAGTGTCTGATCCAACTTTTTCAAGGCCTGCAGCATCAGCACCTCTCCTGTCCATCACAGAAAAATGAAAAAGCTTACAGCACCTGGTATTCCCAGGCGGTCTCCCATCCAAGTACTAACCAGGCCCGACCCTGCTTAGCTTCCGAGATCGGGCGTGTTCAGGGTGGTATGGCCGTAAGCGACAGTTGTGTGTTCAATCGGGCCTTTTAAAGACGTGGCATGGTGCAGCAAGAATGCGGTGGGGCATCTGCCCCACCACATTCTTGAATTTGGCTGTATTTTTAACGTTGTTTATAGTTTTCGTCAAAAATTTTGTCATGGTTTTTTTCTATGATGAATTCAATGCATTCTTGCACATGAGTGTCTGATCAAACTTTTTCAAGGCCTGCAGCATCAGCACCACTCCTGTCCATCACAGAAAAATGAAAAAGCTTACAGCACCTGGTATTCCCAGGCGGTCTCCCATCCAAGTACTAACCAGGCCCGACCCTGCTTAGCTTCCGAGATCGGACGAGATCGGGCGTGTTCAGGGTGGTATGGCCGTAAGCGACAGTTGTGTGTTCAATCGGGCCTTTTAAAGACGTGGCATGGTGCAGCAAGAATGCGGTGGGGCATCTGCCCCTCCACATTCTTGAATTTGGCAGTATTTTTAACGTTGTTTATAGTTTTCGTCAAAAATTTTGTCATGGTTTTTTTCTAATAGAATTCAATGCATTCTTGCACATGAGTGTCTGATCAAACTTTTTCAAGGCCTGCAGCATCAGCACCTCTCCTGTCCATCACAGAAAAATGAAAAAGCTTACAGCACCTGGTATTCCCAGGCGGTCTCCCATCCAAGTACTAACCAGGCCCGACCCTGCTTAGCTTCCGAGATCGGACGAGATCGGGCGTGTTCAGGGTGGTATGGCCGTAAGCGACAGTTGTGTGTTCAATCGGGCCTTTTAAAAATGCATTTGGGCACTTTTTAATCTCTTCATATGTTACTGAGTTTTTTTTCTAGGATGAATTCAATGCATTCTTGCACATGAGTGTCTGATCAAACTTTTTCAAGGCCTGCAGCATCAGTACCTCTCCTGTCCATCACAGAAAAATGAAAAAGCTTACAGCACCTGGTATTCCCAGGCGGTCTCCCATCCAAGTACTAACCAGGCCCGACCCTGCTTAGCTTCCGAGATCGGACGAGATCGGGCGTGTTCAGGGTGGTATGGCCGTAAGCGACAGATGTGTGTTCAATCGGGCCTTTTAAAAATGCATTTGGGCACTTTTTAATCTCTTCATATGTTACTGTGTTTTTTTTCTAGGATGAATTCAATGCATTCTTGCACATGAGTGTCTGATCAAACTTTTTCAAGGCCTGCAGCATCAGCACCTCTCCTGTCCATCACAGAAAAATGAAAAAGCTTACAGCACCTGCTATTCCCAGGCGGTCTCCCATCCAAGTACTAACCAGGCCCGACCCTGCTTAGCTTCCGAGATCGGACGAGATCGGGCGTGTTCAGGGTGGTATGGCCGTAAGCGACAGTTGTGTGTTCAATCGGGCCTTTTAAAAATGCATTTGGGCACTTTTTAATCTCTTCATATGTTACTGTGTTTTTTTTCTAGGATGAATTCAATGCATTCTTGCACATGAGTGTCTGATCAAACTTTTTCAAGGCCTGCAGCATCAGTACCTCTCCTGTCCATCACAGAAAAATGAAAAAGCTTACAGCACCTGGTATTCCCAGGCGGTCTCCCATCCAAGTACTAACCAGGCCCGACCCTGCTTAGCTTCCGAGATCGGACGAGATCGGGCGTGTTCAGGGTGGTATGGCCGTAAGCGACAGTTGTGTGTTCAATCGGGCCTTTTAAAAATGCATTTGGGCACTTTTTAATCTCTTCATATGTTACTGAGTTTTTTTTCTAGGATGAATTCAATGCATTCTTGCACATGAGTGTCTGATCAAACTTTTTCAAGGCCTGCAGCATCAGTACCTCTCCTGTCCATCACAGAAAAATGAAAAAGCTTACAGCACCTGGTATTCCCAGGCGGTCTCCCATCCAAGTACTAACCAGGCCCGACCCTGCTTAGCTTCCGAGATCGGACGAGATCGGGCGTGTTCAGGGTGGTATGGCCGTAAGCGACAGATGTGTGTTCAATCGGGCCTTTTAAAAATGCATTTGGGCACTTTTTAATCTCTTCATATGTTACTGTGTTTTTTTTCTAGGATGAATTCAATGCATTCTTGCACATGAGTGTCTGATCAAACTTTTTCAAGGCCTGCAGCATCAGCTCCTCTCCTGTCCATCACAGAAAAATGAAAAAGCTTACAGCACCTGGTATTCCCAGGCGGTCTCCCATCCAAGTACTAACCAGGCCCGACCCTGCTTAGCTTCCGAGATCGGACGAGATCGGGCGTGTTCAGGGTGGTATGGCCGTAAGCGACAGTTGTGTGTTCAATCGGGCCTTTTAAAAATGCATTTGGGCACTTTTTAATCTCTTCATATGTTACTGTGTTTTTTTTCTAGGATGAATTCAATGCATTCTTGCACATGAGTGTCTGATCAAACTTTTTCAAGGCCTGCAGCATCAGCACCTCTCCTGTTCATCACAGAAAAATGAAAAAGCTTACAGCACCTGGTATTCCCAGGCGGTCTCCCATCCAAGTACTAACCAGGCCCGACCCTGCATAGCTTCCGAGATCGGACGAGATCGGGCGTGTTCAGGGTGGTATGGCTGTAAGCGACAGTTGTGTGTTCAATCGGGCCTTTTAAAAATGCATTTGGGCACTTTTTAATCTCTTCATATGTTACTGTGTTTTTTTTCTAGGATGAATTCAATGCATTCTTGCACATGAGTGTCTGATCCAACTTTTTCAAGGCCTGCAGCATCAGCACCTCTCCTGTCCATCACAGAAAAATGAAAAAGCTTACAGCACCTGGTATTCCCAGGCGGTCTCCCATCCAAGTACTAACCAGGCCCGACCCTGCTTAGCTTCCGAGATCGGACGAGATCGGTCGTGTTCAGGGTGGTATGGCCGTAAGCGACAGTTGTGTGTTCAATCGGGCCTTTTAAAAATGCATTTGGGCACTTTTTAATCTCTTCATATGTTACTGTGTTTTTTTTCTAGGATGAATTCAATGCATTCTTGCACATGAGTGTCTGATCCAACTTTTTCAAGGCCTGCAGCATCAGCACCTCTCCTGTCCATCACAGAAAAATGAAAAAGCTTACAGCACCTGGTATTCCCAGGCGGTCTCCCATCCAAGTACTAACCAGGCCCGACCCTGCTTAGCTTCCGAGATCGGACGAGATCGGGCGTGTTCAGGGTGGTATGGCCGTAAGCGACAGTTGTGTGTTCAATCGGGCCTTTTAAAAATGCATTTGGGCACTTTTTAATCTCTTCATATGTTACTGTGTTTTTTTTCTAGGATGAATTCAATGCATTCTTGCACATGAGTGTCTGATCCAACTTTTTCAAGGCCTGCAGCATCAGCACCTCTCCTGTCCATCACAGAAAAATGAAAAAGCTTACAGCACCTGGTATTCCCAGGCGGTCTCCCATCCAAGTACTAACCAGGCCCGACCCTGCTTAGCTTCCGAGATCGGACGAGATCGGGCGTGTTCAGGGTGGTATGGCCGTAAGCGACAGTTGTGTGTTCAATCGGGCCTTTTAAAAATGCATTTGGGCACTTTTTAATCTCTTCATATGTTACTGTGTTTTTTTTCTAGGATGAATTTAATGCATTCTTGCACATGAGTGTCTGATCAAACTTTTTCAAGGCCTGCAGCATCAGCACCTCTCCTGTCCATCACAGAAAAATGAAAAAGCTTACAGCACCTGGTATTCCCAGGCGGTCTCCCATCCAAGTACTAACCAGGCCCGACCCTGCTTAGCTTCCGAGATCGGACGAGATCGGGCGTGTTCAGGGTGGTATGGCCGTAAGCGACAGTTGTGTGTTCAATCGGGCCTTTTAAAGACGTGGCATGGTGCAGCAAGAATGCGGTGGGGCATCTGCCCCACCACATTCTTGAATTTGGCTGTATTTTTAACGTTGTTTATAGTTTTCGTCAAAGATTTTGTTATGGTTTTTTTCTAGGATGAATTCAATGCATTCTTGCACATGAGTGTCTGATCAAACTTTTTCAAGGCCTGCAGCATCAGCACCTCTCCTGTCCATCACAGAAAAATGAAAAAGCTTACAGCACCTGGTATTCCCAGGCGGTCTCCCATCCAAGTACTAACCAGGCCCGACCCTGCTTAGCTTCCGAGATCGGACGAGATCGGGCGTGTTCAGTGTGGTATGGCCGTAAGCGACAGTTGTGTGTTCAATCGGGCCTTTTAAAAATGCATTTGGGCACTTTTTAATCTCTTCATATGTTACTGTGTTTTTTTTCTAGGATGAATTCAATGCATTCTTGCACATGAGTGTCTGATCCAACTTTTTCAAGGCCTGCAGCATCAGCACCTCTCCTGTCCATCACAGAAAAATGAAAAAGCTTACAGCACCTGGTATTCCCAGGCGGTCTCCCATCCAAGTACTAACCAGGCCCGACCCTGCTTAGCTTCCGAGATCGGGCGTGTTCAGGGTGGTATGGCCGTAAGCGACAGTTGTGTGTTCAATCGGGCCTTTTAAAGACGTGGCATGGTGCAGCAAGAATGCGGTGGGGCATCTGCCCCACCACATTCTTGAATTTGGCTGTATTTTTAACGTTGTTTATAGTTTTCGTCAAAAATTTTGTCATGGTTTTTTTCTATGATGAATTCAATGCATTCTTGCACATGAGTGTCTGATCAAACTTTTTCAAGGCCTGCAGCATCAGCACCACTCCTGTCCATCACAGAAAAATGAAAAAGCTTACAGCACCTGGTATTCCCAGGCGGTCTCCCATCCAAGTACTAACCAGGCCCGACCCTGCTTAGCTTCCGAGATCGGACGAGATCGGGCGTGTTCAGGGTGGTATGGCCGTAAGCGACAGTTGTGTGTTCAATCGGGCCTTTTAAAGACGTGGCATGGTGCAGCAAGAATGCGGTGGGGCATCTGCCCCTCCACATTCTTGAATTTGGCAGTATTTTTAACGTTGTTTATAGTTTTCGTCAAAAATTTTGTCATGGTTTTTTTCTAATAGAATTCAATGCATTCTTGCACATGAGTGTCTGATCAAACTTTTTCAAGGCCTGCAGCATCAGCACCTCTCCTGTCCATCACAGAAAAATGAAAAAGCTTACAGCACCTGGTATTCCCAGGCGGTCTCCCATCCAAGTACTAACCAGGCCCGACCCTGCTTAGCTTCCGAGATCGGACGAGATCGGGCGTGTTCAGGGTGGTATGGCCGTAAGCGACAGTTGTGTGTTCAATCGGGCCTTTTAAAAATGCATTTGGGCACTTTTTAATCTCTTCATATGTTACTGAGTTTTTTTTCTAGGATGAATTCAATGCATTCTTGCACATGAGTGTCTGATCAAACTTTTTCAAGGCCTGCAGCATCAGTACCTCTCCTGTCCATCACAGAAAAATGAAAAAGCTTACAGCACCTGGTATTCCCAGGCGGTCTCCCATCCAAGTACTAACCAGGCCCGACCCTGCTTAGCTTCCGAGATCGGACGAGATCGGGCGTGTTCAGGGTGGTATGGCCGTAAGCGACAGATGTGTGTTCAATCGGGCCTTTTAAAAATGCATTTGGGCACTTTTTAATCTCTTCATATGTTACTGTGTTTTTTTTCTAGGATGAATTCAATGCATTCTTGCACATGAGTGTCTGATCAAACTTTTTCAAGGCCTGCAGCATCAGCTCCTCTCCTGTCCATCACAGAAAAATGAAAAAGCTTACAGCACCTGGTATTCCCAGGCGGTCTCCCATCCAAGTACTAACCAGGCCCGACCCTGCTTAGCTTCCGAGATCGGACGAGATCGGGCGTGTTCAGGGTGGTATGGCCGTAAGCGACAGTTGTGTGTTCAATCGGGCCTTTTAAAAATGCATTTGGGCACTTTTTAATCTCTTCATATGTTACTGTGTTTTTTTTCTAGGATGAATTCAATGCATTCTTGCACATGAGTGTCTGATCAAACTTTTTCAAGGCCTGCAGCATCAGCACCTCTCCTGTTCATCACAGAAAAATGAAAAAGCTTACAGCACCTGGTATTCCCAGGCGGTCTCCCATCCAAGTACTAACCAGGCCCGACCCTGCATAGCTTCCGAGATCGGACGAGATCGGGCGTGTTCAGGGTGGTATGGCTGTAAGCGACAGTTGTGTGTTCAATCGGGCCTTTTAAAAATGCATTTGGGCACTTTTTAATCTCTTCATATGTTACTGTGTTTTTTTTCTAGGATGAATTCAATGCATTCTTGCACATGAGTGTCTGATCCAACTTTTTCAAGGCCTGCAGCATCAGCACCTCTCCTGTCCATCACAGAAAAATGAAAAAGCTTACAGCACCTGGTATTCCCAGGCGGTCTCCCATCCAAGTACTAACCAGGCCCGACCCTGCTTAGCTTCCGAGATCGGACGAGATCGGTCGTGTTCAGGGTGGTATGGCCGTAAGCGACAGTTGTGTGTTCAATCGGGCCTTTTAAAAATGCATTTGGGCACTTTTTAATCTCTTCATATGTTACTGTGTTTTTTTTCTAGGATGAATTCAATGCATTCTTGCACATGAGTGTCTGATCCAACTTTTTCAAGGCCTGCAGCATCAGCACCTCTCCTGTCCATCACAGAAAAATGAAAAAGCTTACAGCACCTGGTATTCCCAGGCGGTCTCCCATCCAAGTACTAACCAGGCCCGACCCTGCTTAGCTTCCGAGATCGGACGAGATCGGGCGTGTTCAGGGTGGTATGGCCGTAAGCGACAGTTGTGTGTTCAATCGGGCCTTTTAAAAATGCATTTGGGCACTTTTTAATCTCTTCATATGTTACTGTGTTTTTTTTCTAGGATGAATTCAATGCATTCTTGCACATGAGTGTCTGATCCAACTTTTTCAAGGCCTGCAGCATCAGCACCTCTCCTGTCCATCACAGAAAAATGAAAAAGCTTACAGCACCTGGTATTCCCAGGCGGTCTCCCATCCAAGTACTAACCAGGCCCGACCCTGCTTAGCTTCCGAGATCGGACGAGATCGGGCGTGTTCAGGGTGGTATGGCCGTAAGCGACAGTTGTGTGTTCAATCGGGCCTTTTAAAAATGCATTTGGGCACTTTTTAATCTCTTCATATGTTTCTGTGTTTTTTTTCTAGGATGAATTTAATGCATTCTTGCACATGAGTGTCTGATCAAACTTTTTCAAGGCCTGCAGCATCAGCACCTCTCCTGTCCATCACAGAAAAATGAAAAAGCTTACAGCACCTGGTATTCCCAGGCGGTCTCCCATCCAAGTACTAACCAGGCCCGACCCTGCTTAGCTTCCGAGATCAGACGAGATCGGGCGTGTTCAGGGTGGTATGGCCGTAAGCGACAGTTGTGTGTTCAATCGGGCCTTTTAAAGACGTGGCATGGTGCAGCAAGAATGCGGTGGGGCATCTGCCCCACCACATTCTTGAATTTGGCTGTATTTTTAACGTTGTTTATAGTTTTCGTCAAAGATTTTGTTATGGTTTTTTTCTAGGATGAATTCAATGCATTCTTGCACATGAGTGTCTGATCAAACTTTTTCAAGGCCTGCAGCATCAGCACCTCTCCTGTCCATCACAGAAAAATGAAAAAGCTTACAGCACCTGGTATTCCCAGGCGGTCTCCCATCCAAGTACTAACCAGGCCCGACCCTGCTTAGCTTCCGAGATCGGACGAGATCGGGCGTGTTCAGGGTGGTATGGCCGTAAGCGACAGTTGTGTGTTCAATCGGGCCTTTTAAAAATGCATTTGGGCACTTTTTAATCTCTTCATATGTTACTGTGTTTTTTTTCTAGGATGAATTCAATGCATTCTTGCACATGAGTGTCTGATCCAACTTTTTCAAGGCCTGCAGCATCAGCACCTCTCCTGTCCATCACAGAAAAATGAAAAAGCTTACAGCACCTGGTATTCCCAGGCGGTCTCCCATCCAAGTACTAACCAGGCCCGACCCTGCTTAGCTTCCGAGATCGGGCGTGTTCAGGGTGGTATGGCCGTAAGCGACAGTTGTGTGTTCAATCGGGCCTTTTAAAGACGTGGCATGGTGCAGCAAGAATGCGGTGGGGCATCTGCCCCACCACATTCTTGAATTTGGCTGTATTTTTAACGTTGTTTATAGTTTTCGTCAAAAATTTTGTCATGGTTTTTTTCTATGATGAATTCAATGCATTCTTGCACATGAGTGTCTGATCAAACTTTTTCAAGGCCTGCAGCATCAGCACCACTCCTGTCCATCACAGAAAAATGAAAAAGCTTACAGCACCTGGTATTCCCAGGCGGTCTCCCATCCAAGTACTAACCAGGCCTGACCCTGCTTAGCTTCCGAGATCGGACGAGATCGGGCGTGTTCAGGGTGGTATGGCCGTAAGCGACAGTTGTGTGTTCAATCGGGCCTTTTAAAGACGTGGCATGGTGCAGCAAGAATGCGGTGGGGCATCTGCCCCTCCACATTCTTGAATTTGGCAGTATTTTTAACGTTGTTTATAGTTTTCGTCAAAAATTTTGTCATGGTTTTTTTCTAATAGAATT
>NW_027211615.1:2812500-2817500 GCF_022749685.1 Semicossyphus pulcher
TGTCTGATCCAACTTTTTCAAGGCCTGCAGCATCAGCACCTCTCCTGTCCATCACAGAAAAATGAAAAAGCTTACAGCACCTGGTATTCCCAGGCGGTCTCCC
This sequence comes from Semicossyphus pulcher, assembly GCF_022749685.1. Lineage (NCBI taxonomy): Eukaryota > Metazoa > Chordata > Actinopteri > Labriformes > Labridae > Semicossyphus > Semicossyphus pulcher. Next base: position 2,812,604 of record NW_027211615.1, read on the forward strand.
ATCCAAGTACTAACCAGGCCCGACCCTGCTGAGCTTCCGAGATCGGACGAGATCGGGCGTGTTCAGGGTGGTATGGCCGTAAGCGACAGTTGTGTGTTCAATCGGGCCTTTTAAAAATGCATTTGGGCACTTTTTAATCTCTTCATATGTTACTGTGTTTTTTTTCTAGGATGAATTCAATGCATTCTTGCACATGAGTGTCTGATCAAACTTTTTCAAGGCCTGCAGCATCAGCACCTCTCCTGTCCATCACAGAAAAATGAAAAAGCTTACAGCACCTGGTATTCCCAGGCGGTCTCCCATCCAAGTACTAACCAGGCCCGACCCTGCTTAGCTTCCGAGATCGGACGAGATCGGGCGTGTTCAGGGTGGTATGGCCGTAAGCGACAGTTGTGTGTTCAATCGGGCCTTTTAAAAACGTGGCATGGTGCAGCAAGAATGCGGTGGGGCATCTGCCCCACCGCATTCTTGAATTTGACTGTATTTTTAACGTTGTTTATAGTTTTCGTCAAAGATTTTGTCATGGTTTTTTTCTAGGATGAATTCAATGCATTCTTGCACATGAGTGTCTGATCAAACTTTTTCAAGGCCTGCAGCATCAGCACCTCTCCTGTCCATCACAGAAAAATGAAAAAGCTTACAGCACCTGGTATTCCCAGGCGGTCTCCCATCCAAGTACTAACCAGGCCCGACCCTGCTTAGCTTCCGAGATCGGACGAGATCGGACGTGTTCAGGGTGGTATGGCCGTAAGCGACAGTTGTGTGTTCAATCGGGCCTTTTAAAAATGCATTTGGGCACTTTTTAATCTCTTCATATGTTACTGTGTTTTTTTTCTAGGATGAATTCAATGCATTCTTGCACATGAGTGTCTGATCAAACTTTTTCAAGGCCTGCAGCATCAGCACCTCTCCTGTCCATCACAGAAAAATGAAAAAGCTTACAGCACCTGGTATTCCCAGGCGGTCTCCCATCCAAGTACTAACCAGGCCGGACCCTGCTTAGCTTCCGAGATCGGACGAGATCGGGCGTGTTCAGGGTGGTATGGCCGTAAGCGACAGTTGTGTGTTCAATCGGGCCTTTTAAAAATGCATTTGGGCACATTTTAATCTCTTCATATGTTACTGTGTTTTTTTTCTAGGATGAATTCAATGCATTCTTGCACATGAGTGTCTGATCAAACTTTTTCAAGGGCTGCAGCATCAGCACCTCTCCTGTCCATCACAGAAAAATGAAAAAGCTTACAGCACCTGGTATTCCCAGGCGGTCTCCCATCCAAGTACTAACCAGGCCCGACTCTGCTTAGCTTCCGAGATCGGATGAGATCGGGCGTGTTCAGGGTGGTATGGCCGTAAGCGACAGTTGCGTGTTCAATCGGGCCTTTTAAAAATGCATTTGGGCACTTTTTAATCTCTTCATATGTTACTGTGTTTTTTTTCTAGGATGAATTCAATGCATTCTTGCACATGAGTGTCTGATCAAACTTTTTCAAGGCCTGCAGCATCAGCACCTCTCCTGTCCATCACAGAAAAATGAAAAAGCTTACAGCACCTGGTATTCCCAGGCGGTCTCCCATCCAAGTACTAACCAGGCCCGACCCTGCTTAGCTTCCGAGATCTGACGAGATCTGGCGTGTTCAGGGTGGTATGGCCGTAAGCGACAGTTGTGTGTTCAATCGGGCCTTTTAAAGACGTGGCATGGTGCAGCAAGAATGTGGCTGTATTTTTAACGTTGTTTATAGTTTTCGTCAAAGATTTTGTCATGGTTTTTTTCTATGATGAATTCAATGCATTCTTGCACATGAGTGTCTGATCAAACTTTTTCAAGGCCTGCAGCATCAGCACCTCTCCTGTCCATCACAGAAAAATGAAAAAGCTTACAGCACCTGGTATTCCCAGGCGGTCTCCCATCCAAGTACTAACCAGGCCCGACCCTGCTTAGCTTCCGAGATCGGACGAGATCGGGCGTGTTCAGGGTGGTATGGCCGTAAGCGACAGTTGTGTGTTCAATCGGGCCTTTTAAAAATGCATTTGGGCACTTTTTAATCTCTTCATATGTTACTGTGTTTTTTTTCTAGGATGAATTCAATGCATTCTTGCACATGAGTGTCTGATCAAACTTTTTCAAGGCCTGCAGCATCAGCACCTCTCCTGTCCATCACAGAAAAATGAAAAAGCTTACAGCACCTGGTATTCCCAGGCGGTCTCCCATCCAAGTACTAACCAGGCCCGACCCTGCTTAGCTTCCGAGATCGGACGAGATCGGGCGTGTTCAGGGTGGTATGGCCGTAAGCGACAGTTGTGTGTTCAATCGGGCCTTTTAAAAATGCATTTGGGCACTTTTTAATCTCTTCATATGTTACTGTGTTTTTTTTCTAGGATGAATTCAATGCATTCTTGCACATGAGTGTCTGATCAAACTTTTTCAAGGCCTGCAGCATCAGCACCTCTCCTGTCCATCACAGAAAAATGAAAGAGCTTACAGCACCTGGTATTCCCAGGCGGTCTCCCATCCAAGTACTAACCAGGCCCGACCCTGCTTAGCTTCCGAGATCGGATGAGATCGGGCGTGTTCAGGGTGGTATGGCCGTAAGCGACAGTTGCGTGTTCAATCGGGCCTTTTAAAAATGCATTTGGGCACTTTTTAATCTCTTCATATGTTACTGTGTTTTTTTTCTAGGATGAATTCAATGCATTCTTGCACATGAGTGTCTGATCAAACTTTTTCAAGGCCTGCAGCATCAGCACCTCTCCTGTCCATCACAGAAAAATGAAAAAGCTTACAGCACCTGGTATTCCCAGGCGGTCTCCCATCCAAGTACTAACCAGGCCCGACCCTGCTTAGCTTCCGAGATCTGACGAGATCTGGCGTGTTCAGGGTGGTATGGCCGTAAGCGACAGTTGTGTGTTCAATCGGGCCTTTTAAAAATGCATTTGGGCACTTTTTAATCTCTTCATATGTTACTGTGTTTTTTTTCTAGGATGAATTCAATGCATTCTTGCACATGAGTGTCTGATCAAACTTTTTCAAGGCCTGCAGCATCAGCACCTCTCCTGTCCATCACAGAAAAATGAAAAAGCTTAGAGCACCTGGTATTCCCAGGCGGTCTCCCATCCAAGTACTAACCAGGCCCGACCCTGCTTAGCTTCCGAGATCGGACGAGATCGGCCGTGTTCAGGGTGGTATGGCCGTAAGCGACAGTTGTGTGTTCAATCGGGCCTTTTAAAAATGCATTTGGGCACTTTTTAATCTCTTCATATGTTACTGTGTTTTTTTTCTAGGATGAATTCAATGCATTCTTGCACATGAGTGTCTGATCAAACTTTTTCAAGGCCGGCAGCATCAGCACCTCTCCTGTCCATCACAGAAAAATGAAAAAGCTTACAGCACCTGATATTCCCAGGCGGTCTCCCATCCAAGTACTAACCAGGCCCGACCCTGCTTAGCTTCCGAGATCGGACGAGATCGGGCGTGTTCAGGGTGGTATGGCCGTAAGAGACAGTTGTGTGTTCAATCGGGCCTTTTAAAAATGCATTTGGGCACTTTTTAATCTCTTCATATGTTACTGTGTTTTTTTTCTAGGATGAATTCAATGCATTCTTGCACATGAGTGTCTGATCAAACTTTTTCAAGGCCTGCAGCATCAGCACCTCTCCTGTCCATCACAGAAAAATGAAAAAGCTTACAGCACCTGGTATTCCCAGGCGGTCTCCCATCCAAGTACTAACCAGGCCCGACCCAGCTTAGCTTCCGAGATCGGACGAGATCGGGCGTGTTCAGGGTGGTATGGCCGTAAGCGACAGTTGTGTGTTCAATCGGGCCTTTTAAAAATGCATTTGGGCACTTTTTAATCTCTTCATATGTTACTGTGTTTTTTTTCTAGGATGAATTCAATGCATTCTTGCACATGAGTGTCTGATCCAACTTTTTCAAGGCCTGCAGCATCAGCACCTCTCCTGTCCATCACAGAAAAATGAAAAAGCTTACAGCACCTGGTATTCCCAGGCGGTCTCCCATCCAAGTACTAACCAGGCCCGACCCTGCATAGCTTCCGAGATCGGACGAGATCGGGCGTGTTCAGGGTGGTATGGCCGTAAGCGACAGTTGTGTGTTCAATCGGGCCTTTTAAAAATGCATTTGGGCACTTTTTAATCTCTTCATATGATACTGTGTTTTTTTTCTAGGATGAATTCAATGCATTCTTGCACATGAGTGTCTGATCAAACTTTTTCAAGGCCTGCAGCATCAGCACCTCTCCTGTCCATCACAGAAAAATGAAAAAGCTTACAGCACCTGGTATTCCCAGGCGGTCTCCCATCCAAGTACTAACCAGGCCCGACCCTGCTTAGCTTCCGAGATCGGACGAGATCGGGCGTGTTCAGGGTGGTATGGCCGTAAGCGACAGTTGTGTGTTCAATCGGGCCTTTTAAAGACGTGGCATGGTGCAGCAAGAATGTGGCTGTATTTTTAACGTTGTTTATAGTTTTCGTCAAAGATTTTGTCATGGTTTTTTTCTATGATGAATTCAATGCATTCTTGCACATGAGTGTCTGATCAAACTTTTTCAAGGCCTGCAGCATCAGCACCTCTCCTGTCCATCACAGAAAAATGAAAAAGCTTACAGCACCTGGTATTCCCAGGCGGTCTCCCATCCAAGTACTAACCAGGCCCGACCCTGCTTAGCTTCCGAGATCGGACGAGATCGGGCGTGTTCAGGGTGGTATGGCCGTAAGCGACAGTTGTGTGTTCAATCGGGCCTTTTAAAAATGCATTTGGGCACTTTTTAATCTCTTCATATGTTACTGTGTTTTTTTTCTAGGATGAATTCAATGCATTCTTGCACATGAGTGTCTGATCAAACTTTTTCAAGGCCTGCAGCATCAGCACCTCTCCTGTCCA
>NW_027211615.1:2825000-2845000 GCF_022749685.1 Semicossyphus pulcher
CATTCTTGCACATGATTGTCTGATCAAACTTTTTCAAGGCCTGCAGCATCAGCACCTCTCCTGTCCATCACAGAAAAATGAAAAAGCTTACAGCACCTGGTATTCCCAGGCGGTCTCCCATCCAAGTACTAACCAGGCCCGACCCTGCTTAGCTTCCGAGATCGGACGAGATCGGGCGTGTTCAGGGTGGTATGGCTGTAAGCGACAGTTGTGTGTTCAATCGGGCCTTATAAAAATGCATTTGGGCACTTTTTAATGTCTTCATATGTTGCTGTGTTTTTTTTCTAGGATGAATTCAATGAATTCTTGCACATGAGTGTCTGCTCAAACTTTTTCAAGGCCTGCAGCATCAGCACCTCTCCTGTCCATCACAGAAAAATGAAAAAGCTTACAGCACCTGGTATTCCCAGGCGGTCTCCCATCCAAGTACTAACCAGGCCCGACCCTGCTTAGCTTCCGAGATCGGACGAGATCGGGCGTGTTCAGGGTGGTATGGCCATAAGCGACAGTTGTGTGTTCAATCGGGCCTTTTAAAAATGCATTTGGGCACTTTTTAATCTCTTCATATGTTACTGTGTTTTTTTTCTAGGATGAATTCAATGCATTCTTGCACATGAGTGTCTGATCAAACTTTTTCAAGGCCTGCAGCATCAGCACCTCTCCTGTCCATCACAGAAAAATGAAAAAGCTTACAGCACCTGGTATTCCCAGGCGGTCTCCCATCCAAGTACTAACCAGGCCCGACCCTGCTTAGCTTCCGAGATCGGACGAGATCGGGCGTGTTCAGGGTGGTATGGCCGTAAGCGACAGTTGTGTGTTCAATCGGGCCTTTTAAAAATGCATTTGGGCACTTTTTAATCTCTTCATATGTTACTGTGTTTTTTTTCTAGGATGAATTCAATGCATTCTTGCACATGAGTGTCTGATCAAACTTTTTCAAGGCCTGCAGCATCAGTACCTCTCCTGTCCATCACAGAAAAATGAAAAAGCTTACAGCACCTGGTATTCCCAGGCGGTCTCCCATCCAAGTACTAACCAGGCCCGACCCTGCTTAGCTTCCGAGATCGGACGAGATCGGGCGTGTTCAGGGTGGTATGGCCGTAAGCGACAGTTGTGTGTTCAATCGGGCCTTTTAAAAATGCATTTGGGCACTTTTTAATCTCTTCATATGTTACTGAGTTTTTTTTCTAGGATGAATTCAATGCATTCTTGCACATGAGTGTCTGATCAAACTTTTTCAAGGCCTGCAGCATCAGCACCTCTCCTGTCCATCACAGAAAAATGAAAAAGCTTACAGCACCTGGTATTCCCAGGCGGTCTCCCATCCAAGTACTAACCAGGCCCGACCCTGCTTAGCTTCCGAGATCGGACGAGATCGGGCGTGTTCAGGGTGGTATGGCCGTAAGCGACAGTTGTGTGTTCAATCGGGCCTTTTAAAAATGCATTTGGGCACTTTTTAATCTCTTCATATGTTACTGTGTTTTTTTTCTAGGATGAATTCAATGCATTCTTGCACATGAGTGTCTGATCCAACTTTTTCAAGGCCTGCAGCATCAGCACCTCTCCTGTCCATCACAGAAAAATGAAAAAGCTTACAGCACCTGGTATTCCCAGGCGGTCTCCCATCCAAGTACTAACCAGGCCCGACCCTGCTTAGCTTCCGAGATCGGACGAGATCGGGCGTGTTCAGGGTGGTATGGCCGTAAGCGACAGTTGTGTGTTCAATCGGGCCTTTTAAAAATGCATTTGGGCACTTTTTAATCTCTTCATATGTTACTGTGTTTTTTTTCTAGGATGAATTCAATGCATTCTTGCACATGAGTGTCTGATCAAACTTTTTCAAGGCCTGCAGCATCAGCACCTCTCCTGTCCATCACAGAAAAATGAAAAAGCTTACAGCACCTGGTATTCCCAGGCGGTCTCCCATCCAAGTACTAACCAGGCCCGACCCTGCTTAGCTTCCGAGATCGGACGAGATCGGGCGTGTTCAGGGTGGTATGGCCGTAAGCGACAGTTGTGTGTTCAATAGGGCCTTTTAAAAATGCATTTGGGCACTTTTTAATCTCTTCATATGTTACTGTGTTTATTTTCTAGGATGAATTCAATGCATTCTTGCACATGAGTGTCTGATCAAACTTTTTCAAGGCCTGCAGCATCAGCACCTCTCCTGTCCATCACAGAAAAATGAAAAAGCTTACAGCACCTGGTATTCCCAGGCGGTCTCCCATCCAAGTACTAACCAGGCCCGACCCTGCTTAGCTTCCGAGATCGGACGAGATCGGGCGTGTTCAGGGTGGTATGGCCGTAAGCGACAGTTGTGTGTTCAATCGGGCCTTTTAAAAATGCATTTGGGCACTTTTTAATCTCTTCATATGTTACTGTGTTTTTTTTCTAGGATGAATTCAATGCATTCTTGCACATGAGTGTCTGATCAAACTTTTTCAAGGCCTGCAGCATCAGCACCTCTCCTGTCCATCACAGAAAAATGAAAAAGCTTACAGCACCTGGTATTCCCAGGCGGTCTCCCATCCAAGTACTAACCAGGCCCGACCCTGCTTAGCTTCCGAGATCGGACGAGATCGGGCGTGTTCAGGGTGGTATGGCCGTAAGCGACAGTTGTGTGTTCAATAGGGCCTTTTAAAAATGCATTTGGGCTCTTTTTAATCTCTTCATATGTTACTGTGTTTATTTTCTAGGATGAATTCAATGCATTCTTGCACATGAGTGTCTGATCAAACTTTTTCAAGGCCTGCAGCATCAGCACCTCTCCTGTCCATCACAGAAAAATGAAAAAGCTTACAGCACCTGGTATTCCCAGGCGGTCTCCCATCCAAGTACTAACCAGGCCCGACCCTGCTTAGCTTCCGAGATCGGACGAGATCGGGCGTGTTCAGGGTGGTATGGCCGTAAGCGACAGTTGTGTGTTCAATCGGGCCTTTTAAAAATGCATTTGGGCACTTTTTAATCTCTTCATATGTTACTGTGTTTTTTTTCTAGGATGAATTCAATGCATTCTTGCACATGAGTGTCTGATCAAACTTTTTCAAGGCCTGCAGCATCAGCACCTCTCCTGTCCATCACAGAAAAATGAAAAAGCTTACAGCACCTGGTATTCCCAGGCGGTCTCCCATCCAAGTACTAACCAGGCCCGACCCTGCTTAGCTTCCGAGATCGGACGAGATCGGGCGTGTTCAGGGTGGTATGGCCGTAAGCGACAGTTGTGTGTTCAATCGGGCCTTTTAAAAATGCATTTGGGCACTTTTTAATCTCTTCATATGTTACTGTGTTTTTTTTCGAGGATGAATTCAATGCATTCTTGCACATGAGTGTCTGATCAAACTTTTTCAAGGCCTGCAGCATCAGCACCTCTCCTGTCCATCACAGAAAAATGAAAAAGCTTACAGCACCTGGTATTCCCAGGCGGTCTCCCATCCAAGTACTAACCAGGCCCGACCCTGCTTAGCTTCCGAGATCGGACGAGATCGGGCGTGTTCAGGGTGGTATGGACGTAAGCGACAGTTGTGTGTTCAATCGGGCCTTTTAAAAATGCATTTGGGCACTTTTTAATCTCTTCATATGTTACTGTGTTTTTTTTCTAGGATGAATTCAATGCATTCTTGCACATGAGTGTCTGATCAAACTTTTTCAAGGCCTGCAGCATCAGCACCTCTCCTGTCCATCACAGAAAAATGAAAAAGCTTACAGCACCTGGTATTCCCAGGCGGTCTCCCATCCAAGTACTAACCAGGCCCGACCCTGCTTAGCTTCCGAGATCGGACGAGATCGGGCGTGTTCAGGGTGGTATGGCCGTAAGCGACAGTTGTGTGTTCAATCGGGCCTTTTAAAAATGCATTTGGGCACTTTTTAATCTCTTCATATGTTACTGTGTTTTTTTTCTAGGATGAATTTAATGCATTCTTGCACATGAGTGTCTGATCAAACTTTTTCAAGGCCTGCAGCATCAGCACCTCTCCTGTCCATCACAGAAAAATGAAAAAGCTTACAGCACCTGGTATTCCCAGGCGGTCTCCCATCCAAGTACTAACCAGGCCCGACCCTGCTTAGCTTCCGAGATCGGACGAGATCGGGCGTGTTCAGGGTGGTATGGCCGTAAGCGACAGTTGTGTGTTCAATCGGGCCTTTTAAAGACGTGGCATGGTGCAGCAAGAATGTGGCTGTATTTTTAACGTTGTTTATAGTTTTCGTCAAAGATTTTGTCATGGTTTTATTCTATGATGAATTCAATGCATTCTTGCACATGAGTGTCTGATCCAACTTTTTCAAGGCCTGCAGCATCAGCACCTCTCCTGTCCATCACAGAAAAATGAAAAAGCTTACAGCACCTGGTATTCCCAGGCGGTCTCCCATCCAAGTACTAACCAGGCCCGACCCTGCTTAGCTTCCGAGATCGGACGAGATCGGGCGTGTTCAGGGTGGTATGGCCGTAAGCGACAGTTGTGTGTTCAATCGGGCCTTTTAAAAATGCATTTGGGCACTTTTTAATCTCTTCATATGTTACTGTGTTTTTTTTCTAGGATGAATTCAATGCATTCTTGCACATGAGTGTCTGATCCAACTTTTTCAAGGCCTGCAGCATCAGCACCTCTCCTGTCCATCACAGAAAAATGAAAAAGCTTACAGCACCTGGTATTCCCAGGCGGTCTCCCATCCAAGTACTAACCAGGCCCGACCCTGCTTAGCTTCCGAGATCGGACGAGATCGGGCGTGTTCAGGGTGGTATGGCCGTAAGCGACAGTTGTGTGTTCAATCGGGCCTTTTAAAGACGTGGCATGGTGCAGCAAGAATGTGGCTGTAATTTTAACGTTGTTTATAGTTTTCGTCAAAAATTTTGTCATGGTTTTTTTCTATGATGAATTCAATGCATTCTTGCACATGAGTGTCTGATCAAACTTTTTCAAGGCCTGCAGCATCAGCACCTCTCCTGTCCATCACAGAAAAATTAAAAAGCTTACAGCACCTGGTATTCCCAGGCGGTCTCCCATCCAAGTACTAACCAGGCCCGACCCTGCTTAGCTTCCGAGATCGGACGAGATCGGGCGTGTTCAGGGTGGTATGGCCGTAAGCGACAGTTGTGTGTTCAATCGGGCCTTTTAAAAATGCATTTGGGCACTTTTTAATCTCTTCATATGTTACTGTGTTTTTTTTCTAGGATGAATTCAATGCATTCTTGCACATGAGTGTCTGATCCAACTTTTTCAAGGCCTGCAGCATCAGCACCTCTCCTGTCCATCACAGAAAAATGAAAAAGCTTACAGCACCTGGTATTCCCAGGCGGTCTCCCATCCAAGTACTAACCAGGCCCGACCCTGCTGAGCTTCCGAGATCGGACGAGATCGGGCGTGTTCAGGGTGGTATGGCCGTAAGCGACAGTGGTGTGTTCAATCGGGCCTTTTAAAAATGCATTTGGGCTTTTTTTAATCTCTTCATATGTTACTGTGTTTTTTTTCTAGGATGAATTCAATGCATTCTTGCACATCAGTGTCTGATCAAACTTTTTAAAGGCCTGCAGCATCAGCACCTCTCCTGTCCATCACAGAAAAATGAAAAAGCTTACAGCACCTGGTATTCCCAGGCGGTCTCCCATCCAAGTACTAACCAGGCCCGACCCTGCTTAGCTTCCGAGATCGGACGAGATCGGGCGTGTTCAGGGTGGTATGGCCGTAAGCGACAGTTGTGTGTTCAATCAGGCCTTTTAAAAATGCATTTGGGCACTTTTTAATCTCTTCATATGTTACTGTGTTTTTTTTCTAGGATGAATTCAATGCATTCTTGCACATGAGTGTCTGATCAAACTTTTTCAAGGCCTGCAGCATCAGCACCTCTCCTGTCCATCACAGAAAAATGAAAAAGCTTACAGCACCTGGTATTCCCAGGCGGTCTCCCATCCAAGTACTAACCAGGCCCGACCCTGCTTAGCTTCCGAGATCGGACGAGATCGGGCGTGTTCAGGGTGGTATGGCCGTAAGCGACAGTTGTGTGTTCAATCGGGCCTTTTAAAAATGCATTTGGGCACTTTTTAATCTTTTCATATGTTACTGTGTTTTTTTTCTAGGATGAATTCAATGCATTCTTGCACATGAGTGTCTGATCAAACTTTTTCAAGGCCTGCAGCATCAGCACCTCTCCTGTCCATCACAGAAAAATGAAAAAGCTTACAGCACCTGGTATTCCCAGGCGGTCTCCCATCCAAGTACTAACCAGGCCAGACCCTGCTTAGCTTCCGAGATCGGACGAGATCGGGCGTGTTCAGGGTGGTATGGCCGTAAGCGACAGTTGTGTGTTCAATCGGGCCTTTTAAAAATGCATTTGGGCACTTTTTAATCTCTTCATATGTTACTGTGTTTTTTTTCTAGGATGAATTCAATGCATTCTTGCACATGAGTGTCTGATCAAACTTTTTCAAGGCCTGCAGCATCAGCACCTCTCCTGTCCATCACAGAAAAATGAAAAAGCTTACAGCACCTGGTATTCCCAGGCGGTCTCCCATCCAAGTACTAACCAGGCCCGACCCTGCTTAGCTTCCGAGATCGGACGAGATCGGGCGTGTTCAGGCTGGTATGGCCGTAAGCGACAGTTGTGTGTTCAATCGGGCCTTTTAAAGACGTGGCATGGGGCAGCAAGAATGCGGTGGGGCATCTGCCCCACCACATTCTTGAATTTGGCTGTATTTTTAACGTTCTTTATAGTTTTCGTCAAAGATTTTGTCATGGTTTTTTTCTATGATGAATTCAATGCATTCTTGCACATGAGTGTCTGATCAAACTTTTTCAAGGCCTGCAGCATCAGCACCTCTCCTGTCCATCACAGAAAAATGAAAAAGCTTACAGCACCTGGTATTCCCAGGCGGTCTCCCATCCAAGTACTAACCAGGCCCGACCCTGCTTAGCTTCCGAGATCGGACGAGATCGGGCGTGTTCAGGGTGGTATGGTCGTAAGCGACAGTTGTGTGTTCAATCGGGCCTTTTAAAGACGTGGCATGGTGCAGCAAGAATGTGATGGGGCATCTGCCCCACCACATTCTTGAATTTGGCTGTATTTTTAACGTTGTTTATAGTTTTCGTCAAAGATTTTGTCATGGTTTTTTTCTAGGATGAATTCAATGCATTCTTGCACATGAGTGTCTGATCAAACTTTTTCAAGGCCTGCAGCATCAGCACCTCTCCTGTCCATCACAGAAAAATGAAAAAGCTTACAGCACCTGGTATTCCCAGGCGGTCTCCCATCCAAGTACTAACCAGGCCCGACCCTGCTTAGCTTCCGAGATCAGACGAGATCGGGCGTGTTCAGGGTGGTATGGCTGTACGCGACAGTTGTGTGTTCAATCTGGCCTTTTAAAAATGCATTTTGGCACTTTTTAATCTCTTCATATTTTACTGTGTTTTTTTTCTAGGATGAATTCAATGCATTCTTGCACATGAGTGTCTGATCCAACTTTTTCAAGGCCTGCAGCATCAGCACCTCTCCTGTCCATCACAGAAAAATGAAAAAGCTTACAGCACCTGGTATTCCCAGGCGGTTTTCCATCCAAGTACTAACCAGGCCCGACCCTGCTTAGCTTCCGAGATCGGACGAGATCGGGCGTGTTCAGGGTGGTATGGCCGTAAGCGACAGTTGTGTGTTCAATCGGGCCTTTTAAAAATGCATTTGGGCACTTTTTAATCTCTTCATATGTTACTGTGTTTTTTTTCTAGGATGAATTCAATGCATTCTTGCACATCAGTGTCTGATCAAACTTTTTCAAGGCCTGCAGCATCAGCACCTCTCCTGTCCATCACAGAAAAATGAAAAAGCTTACAGCACCTGGTATTCCCAGGCGGTCTCCCATCCAAGTACTAACCAGGCCCGACCCTGCTTAGCTTCCGAGATCGGACGAGATCGGGCGTGTTCAGGGTGGTATGGCCGTAAGCGACAGTTGTGTGTTCAATCGGGCCTTTTAAGAATGCATTTGGGCACTTTTTAATCTCTTCATATGTTACTGTGTTTTTTTTCTAGGATGAATTCAATGCATTCTTGCACATGAGTGTCTGATCAAACTTTTTCAAGGCCTGCAGCATCAGCACCTCTCCTGTCCATCACAGAAAAATGAAAAAGCTTACAGCACCTGGTATTCCCAGGCGGTCTCCCATCCAAGTACTAACCAGGCCCGACCCTGCTTAGCTTCCGAGATCGGACGAGATCGGGCGTGTTCAGGGTGGTATGGCCGTAAGCGACAGTTGTGTGTTCAATCGGGCCTTTTAAAGACGTGGCATGGTGCAGCAAGAATGTGGCTGTATTTTTAACGTTGTTTATAGTTTTCGTCAAAGATTTTGTCATGGTTTTTTTCTATGATGAATTCAATGCATTCTTGCACATGAGTGTCTGATCAAACTTTTTCAAGGCCTGCAGCATCAGTACCTCTCCTGTCCATCACAGAAAAATGAAAAAGCTTACAGCACCTGGTATTCCCAGGCGGTCTCCCATCCAAGTACTAACCAGGCCTGACCCTGCTTAGCTTCCGAGATCGGACGAGATCGGGCGTGTTCAGGGTGGTATGGCCGTAAGCGACAGTTGTGTGTTCAATCGGGCCTTTTAAAAATGCATTTGGGCACTTTTTAATCTCTTCATATGTTACAAAGTTTTTTTTCTAGGATGAATTCAATGCATTCTTGCACATGAGTGTCTGATCAAACTTTTTCAAGGCCTGCAGCATCAGTACCTCTCCTGTCCATCACAGAAAAATGAAAAAGCTTACAGCACCTGGTATTCCCAGGCGGTCTCCCATCCAAGTACTAACCAGGCCCGACCCTGCTTAGCTTCCGAGATCGGACGAGATCGGGCGTGTTCAGGGTGGTATGGCCGTAAGCGACAGTTGTGTGTTCAATCGGGCCTTTTAAAAATGCATTTGGGCACTTTTTAATCTCTTCATATGTTACTGTGTTTTTTTTCTAGGATGAATTCAATGCATTCTTGCACATGAGTGTCTGATCAAACTTTTTCAAGGCCTGCAGCATCAGCTCCTCTCCTGTCCATCACAGAAAAATGAAAAAGCTTACAGCACCTGGTATTCCCAGGCGGTCTCCCATCCAAGTACTAACCAGGCCCGACCCTGCTTAGCTTCCGAGATCGGACGAGATCGGGCATGTTCAGGGTGGTATGGCCGTAAGCGACAGTTGTGTGTTCAATCGGGCCTTTTAAAAATGCATTTGGGCACTTTTTAATCTCTTCATATGTTACTGTGTTTTTTTTCTAGGATGAATTCAATGCATTCTTGCACATGAGTGTCTGATCCAACTTTTTCAAGGCCTGCAGCATCAGCACCTCTCCTGTCCATCACAGAAAAATGAAAAAGCTTACAGCACCTGGTATTCCCAGGCGGTCTCCCATCCAAGTACTAACCAGGCCCGACCCTGCTTAGCTTCCGAGATCGGACGAGATCGGGCGTGTTCAGGGTGGTATGGCCGTAAGCGACAGTTGTGTGTTCAATCGGGCCTTTTAAAAATGCATTTGGGCACTTTTTAATCTCTTCATATGTTACTGTGTTTTTTTTCTAGGATGAATTCAATGCATTCTTGCACATGAGTGTCTGATCAAACTTTTTCAAGGCCTGCAGCATCAGCACCTCTCCTGTCCATCACAGAAAAATGAAAAAGCTTACAGCACCTGGTATTCCCAGGCGGTCTCCCATCCAAGTACTAACCAGGCCCGACCCTGCTTAGCTTCCGAGATCGGACGAGATCGGGCGTGTTCAGGGTGGTATGGCCGTAAGCGACAGTTGTGTGTTCAATCCGGCCTTTTAAAAATGCATTTGGGCACTTTTTAATCTCTTCATATGTTACTGTGTTTTTTTTCTAGGATGAATTCAATGCATTCTTGCACATGAGTGTCTGATCAAACTTTTTCAAGGCCTGCAGCATCAGCACCTCTCCTGTCCATCACAGAAAAATGAAAAAGCTTACAGCACCTGGTATTCCCAGGCGGTCTCCCATCCAAGTACTAACCAGGCCCGACCCTGCTTAGCTTCCAAGATCGGACGAGATCGGGCGTGTTCAGGGTGGTATGGCCGTAAGCGACAGTTGTGTGTTCAATCGGGCCTTTTAAAAATGCATTTGGGCACTTTTTAATCTCTTCATATGTTACTGTGTTTTTTTTCTAGGATGAATTCAATGCATTCTTGCACATGAGTGTCTGATCAAACTTTTTCAAGGCCTGCAGCATCAGCACCTCTCCTGTCCATCACAGAAAAATGAAAAAGCTTACAGCACCTGGTATTCCCAGGCGGTCTCCCATCCAAGTACTAACCAGGCCCGACCCTGCTTAGCTTCCGAGATCGGACGAGATCGGGCGTGTTCAGGGTGGTATGGCCGTAAGCGACAGTTGTGTGTTCAATCAGGCCTTTTAAAAATGCATTTGGGCACTTTTTAATCTCTTCATATGTTACTGTGTTTTTTTTCTAGGATGAATTCAATGCATTCTTGCACATGAGTGTCTGATCAAACTTTTTCAAGGCCTGCAGCATCAGCACCTCTCCTGTCCATCACAGAAAAATGAAAAAGCTTACAGCACCTGGTATTCCCAGGCGGTCTCCCATCCAAGTACTAACCAGGCCCAACCCTGCTTAGCTTCCGAGATCGGACGAGATCGGGCGTGTTCAGGGTGGTATGGCCGTAAGCGACAGTTGTGTGTTCAATCGGGCCTTTTAAAAATGCATTTGGGCACTTTTTAATCTCTTCATATGTTACTGTGTTTTTTTTCTAGGATGAATTCAATGCATTCTTGCACATGAGTGTCTGATCCAACTTTTTCAAGGCCGGCAGCATCAGCACCTCTCCTGTCCATCACAGAAAAATGAAAAAGCTTACAGCACCTGGTATTCCCAGGCGGTCTCCCATCCAAGTACTAACCAGGCCCGACCCTGCTTAGCTTCCGAGATCGGACGAGATCGGGCGTGTTCAGGGTGGTATGGCCGTAAGCGACAGTTGTGTGTTCAATCGGGCCTTTTAAAAATGCATTTGGGCACTTTTTAATCTCTTCATATGTTACTGTGTTTTTTTTCTAGGATGAATTCAATGCATTCTTGCACATGAGTGTCTGATCAAACTTTTTCAAGGCCTGCAGCATCAGCACCTCTCCTGTCCATCACAGAAAAATGAAAAAGCTTACAGCACCTGGTATTCCCAGGCGGTCTCCCATCCAAGTACTAACCAGGCCCGACCCTGCTTAGCTTCCGAGATCGGACGAGATCGGGCGTGTTCAGGGTGGTATGGCCGTAAGTGACGGTTGTGTGTTCAATCGGGCCTTTTAAAAATGCATTTGGGCACTTTTTAATCTCTTCATATGTTACTGTGTTTTTTTTCTAGGATGAATTCAATGCATTCTTGCACATGAGTGTCTGATCAAACTTTTTCAAGGCCTGCAGCATCAGCACCTCTCCTGTCCATCACAGAAAAATGAAAAAGCTTACAGCACCTGGTATTCCCAGGCGGTCTCCCATCCAAGTACTAACCAGGCCCGACCCTGCTTAGCTTCCGAGATCGGACGAGATCGGGCGTGTTCAGGGTGGTATGGCCGTAAGCGACAGTTGTGTGTTCAATCGGGCCTTTTAAAAATGCATTTGGGCACTTTTTAATCTCTTCATATGTTACTGTGTTTTTTTTCTAGGATGAATTCAATGCATTCTTGCACATGAGTGTCTGATCCAACTTTTTCAAGGCCTGCAGCATCAGCACCTCTCCTGTCCATCACAGAAAAATGAAAAAGCTTACAGCACCTGGTATTCCCAGGCGGTCTCCCATCCAAGTACTAACCAGGCCCGACACTGCTTAGCTTCCGAGATCGGACGAGATCGGGCGTGTTCAGGGTGGTATGGCCGTAAGCGACAGTTGTGTGTTCAATCGGGCCTTTTAAAGACGTGGCATGGTGCAGCAAGAATGTGGCTGTATTTTTAACGTTGTTTATAGTTTTCGTCAAAGATTTTGTCATGGTTTTTTTCTATGATGAATTCAATGCATTCTTGCACATGAGTGTCTGATCAAACTTTTTCAAGGCCTGCAGCATCAGCACCTCTCCTGTCCATCACAGAAAAATGAAAAAGCTTACAGCACCTGGTATTCCCAGGCGGTCTCCCATCCAAGTACTAACCAGGCCCGACCCTGCTTAGCTTCCGAGATCGGACGAGATCGGGCGTGTTCAGGGTGGTATGGCCGTAAGCGACAGTTGTGTGTTCAATCGGGCCTTTTAAAAATGCATTTGGGCACTTTTTAATCTCTTCATATGTTACTGTGTTTTTTTTCTAGGATGAATTCAATGCATTCTTGCACATGAGTGTCTGATCAAACTTTTTCAAGGCCTGCAGCATCAGCACCTCTCCTGTCCATCACAGAAAAATGAAAAAGCTTACAGCACCTGGTATTCCCAGGCGGTCTCCCATCCAAGTACTAACCAGGCCCGACCCTGCTTAGCTTCCGAGATCGGACGAGATCGGGCGTGTTCAGGGTGGTATGGCCGTAAGCGACAGTTGTGTGTTCAATCGGGCCTTTTAAAGACGTGGCATGGTGCAGCAAGAATGTGGCTGTATTTTTAACGTTGTTTATAGTTTTCGTCAAAGATTTTGTCATGGTTTTTTTCTATGATGAATTCAATGCATTCTTGCACATGAGTGTCTGATCAAACTTTTTCAAGGCCTGCAGCATCAGCACCTCTCCTGTCCATCACAGAAAAATGAAAAAGCTTACAGCACCTGGTATTCCCAGGCGGTCTCCCATCCAAGTACTAACCAGGCCCGACCCTGCTTAGCTTCCGAGATCGGACGAGATCGGGCGTGTTCAGGGTGGTATGGCCGTACGCGACAGTTGTGTGTTCAATCGGGCCTTTTAAAAATGCATTTTGGCACTTTTTAATCTCTTCATATTTTACTGTGTTTTTTTTCTAGGATGAATTCAATGCATTCTTGCACATGAGTGTCTGATCAAACTTTTTCAAGGCCTGCAGCATCAGCACCTCTCCTGTCCATCACAGAAAAATGAAAAAGCTTACAGCACCTGGTATTCCCAGGCGGTCTCCCATCCAAGTACTAACCAGGCCCGACCCTGCTTAGCTTCCGAGATCGGACGAGATCGGCCGTGTTCAGGGTGGTATGGCCGTAAGCGACAGTTGTGTGTTCAATCGGGCCTTTTAAAAATGCATTTGGGCACTTTTTAATCTCTTCATATGTTACTGTGTTTTTTTTCTAGGATGAATTCAATGCATTCTTGCACATGAGTGTCTGATCCAACTTTTTCAAGGCCTGCAGCATCAGCACCTCTCCTGTCCATCACAGAAAAATGAAAGAGCTTACAGCACCTGGTATTCCCAGGCGGTCTCCCATCCAAGTACTAACCAGGCCCGACCCTGCTTAGCTTCCGAGATCGGACGAGATCGGGCGTGTTCAGGGTGGTATGGCCGTAAGCGACAGTTGTGTGTTCAATCGGGCCTTTTAAAAATGCATTTGGGCACTTTTTAATCTCTTCATATGTTACTGTGTTTTTTTTCTAGGATGAATTCAATGCATTCTTGCACATGAGTGTCTGATCAAACTTTTTCAAGGCCTGCAGCATCAGCACCTCTCCTGTTCATCACAGAAAAATGAAAAAGCTTACAGCACCTGGTATTCCCAGGCGGTCTCCCATCCAAGTACTAACCAGGCCCGACCCTGCTTAGCTTCCGAGATCGGACGAGATCGGGCGTGTTCAGGGTGGTATGGCCGTAAGCGACAGTTGTGTGTTCAATCGGGCCTTTTAAAAATGCATTTGGGCACTTTTTAATCTCTTCATATGTTACTGTGTTTTTTTTCTAGGATGAATTCAATGCATTCTTGCACATGAGTGTCTGATCAAACTTTTTCAAGGCCGGCAGCATCAGCACCTCTCCTGTCCATCACAGAAAAATGAAAAAGCTTACAGCACCTGGTATTCCCAGGCGGTCTCCCATCCAAGTACTAACCAGGCCCGACCCTGCTTAGCTTCCGAGATCGGACGAGATCGGGCGTGTTCAGGATGGTATGGCCGTAAGCGACAGTTGTGTGTTCAATCGGGCCTTTTAAAAATGCATTTGGGCACTTTTTAATCTCTTCATATGTTACTGTGTTTTTTTTCTAGGATGAATTCAATGCATTCTTGCACATGAGTGTCTGATCAAACTTTTTCAAGGCCTGCAGCATCAGCACCTCTCCTGTCCATCACAGAAAAATGAAAAAGCTTACAGCACCTGGTATTCCCAGGCGGTCTCCCATCCAAGTACTAACCAGGCCCGACCCTGCTTAGCTTCCGAGATCGGACGAGATCGGGCGTGTTCAGGGTGGTATGGCCGTAAGCGACAGTTGTGT
The DNA here is from genome assembly GCF_022749685.1 of Semicossyphus pulcher. Classification (NCBI taxonomy): domain Eukaryota; kingdom Metazoa; phylum Chordata; class Actinopteri; order Labriformes; family Labridae; genus Semicossyphus; species Semicossyphus pulcher. The sequence continues at coordinate 2,839,360 of NW_027211615.1, forward strand.
GTTCAATCGGGCCTTTTAAATATTCATTTGGGCACTTTTTAATCTCTTCATATGTTACTGTGTTTTTTTTCTAGGATGAATTCAATGCATTCTTGCACATGAGTGTCTGATCAAAGTTTTTCAAGGCCTGCAGCATCAGCACCTCTCCTGTCCATCACAGAAAAATGAAAAAGCTTACAGCACCTGGTATTCCCAGGCGGTCTCCCATCCAAGTACTAACCAGGCCCGACCCTGCTTAGCTTCCGAGATCGGACGAGATCGGGCGTGTTCAGGGTGGTATGGCCGTAAGCGACAGTTGTGTGTTCAATCGGGCCTTTTAAAAATGCATTTGGGCACTTTTTAATCTCTTCATATGTTACTGTGTTTTTTTTCTAGGATGAATTCAATGCATTCTTGCACATGAGTGTCTGATCCAACTTTTTCAAGGCCTGCAGCATCAGCACCTCTCCTGTCCATCACAGAAAAATGAAAAAGCTTACAGCACCTGGTATTCCCAGGCGGTCTCCCATCCAAGTACTAACCAGGCCCGACCCTGCTTAGCTTCCGAGATCGGACGAGATCGGGCGTGTTCAGGGTGGTATGGCCGTAAGCGACAGTTGTGTGTTCAATCGGGCCTTTTAAAAATGCGTTTGGGCACTTTTTAATCTCTTCATATGTTACTGTGTTTTTTTTCTAGGATAAATTCAATGCATTCTTGCACATGAGTGTCTGATCCAACTTTTTCAAGGCCTGCAGCATCAGCACCTCTCCTGTCCATCACAGAAAAATGAAAAAGCTTACAGCACCTGGTATTCCCAGGCGGTCTCCCATCCAAGTACTAACCAGGCCCGACCCTGCTTAGCTTCCGAGATCGGACGAGATCGGGCGTGTTCAGGGTGGTATGGCCGTAAGCGACAGTTGTGTGTTCAATCGGGCCTTTTAAAAATGCATTTGGGCACTTTTTAATCTCTTCATATGTTACTGTGTTTTTTTTCTAGGATGAATTCAATGCATTCTTGCACATGAGTGTCTGATCCAACTTTTTCAAGGCCTGCAGCATCAGCACCTCTCCTGTCCATCACAGAAAAATGAAAAAGCTTACAGCACCTGGTATTCCCAGGCGGTCTCCCATCCAAGTACTAACCAGGCCCGACCCTGCTTAGCTTCCGAGATCGGACGAGATCGGGCGTGTTCAGGGTGGTATGGCCGTAAGCGACAGTTGTGTGTTCAATCGGGCCTTTTAAAAATGCATTTGGGCACTTTTTAATCTCTTCATATGTTACTGTGTTTTTTTTCTAGGATGAATTCAACGCATTCTTGCACATGAGTGTCTGATCCAACTTTTTCAAGGCCTGCAGCATCAGCACCTCTCCTGTCCATCACAGAAAAATGAAAAAGCTTACAGCACCTGGTATTCCCAGGCGGTCTCCCATCCAAGTACTAACCAGGCCCGACCCTGCTTAGCTTCCGAGATCGGACGAGATCGGGCGTGTTCAGGGTGGTATGGCCGTAAGCGACAGTTGTGTGTTCAATCGGGCCTTTTAAAAATGCATTTGGGCACTTTTTAATCTCTTCATATGTTACTGTGTTTTTTTTCTAGGATGAATTTAATGCATTCTTGCACATGAGTGTCTGATCAAACTTTTTCAAGGCCTGCAGCATCAGCACCTCTCCTGTCCATCACAGAAAAATGAAAAAGCTTACAGCACCTGGTATTCCCAGGCGGTCTCCCATCCAAGTACTAACCAGGCCCGACCCTGCTTAGCTTCCGAGATCGGACGAGATCGGGCGTGTTCAGGGTGGTATGGCCGTAAGCGACAGTTGTGTGTTCAATCGGGCCTTTTAAAAATGCATTTGGGCACTTTTTAATCTCTTCATATGTTACTGTGTTTTTTTTCTAGGATGAATTCAATGCATTCTTGCACATGAGTGTCTGATCAAACTTTTTCAAGGCCTGCAGCATCAGCACCTCTCCTGTCCATCACAGAAAAATGAAAAAGCTTACAGCACCTGGTATTCCCAGGCGGTCTCCCATCCAAGTACTAACCCGGCCCGACCCTGCTTAGCTTCCGAGATTGGACGAGATCGGGCGTGTTCAGGGTGGTATGGCCGTAAGCGACAGTTGTGTGTTCAATCAGGCCTTTTAAAAATGCATTTGGGCACTTTTTAATCTCTTCATATTTTACTGTGTTTTTTTTCTAGGATGAATTCAATGCATTCTTGCACATGAGTGTCTGATCCAACTTTTTCAAGGCCTGCAGCATCAGCACCTCTCCTGTCCATCACAGAAAAATGAAAAAGCTTACAGCACCTGGTATTCCCAGGCGGTCTCCCATCCAAGTACTAACCAGGCCCGACCCTGCTTAGCTTCCGAGATCGGACGAGATCGGGCGTGTTCAGGGTGGTATGGCCGTAAGCGACAGTTGTGTGTTCAATCGGGCCTTTTAAAGACGTGGCATGGTGCAGCAAGAATGCGGTGGGGCATCTGCCCCACCACATTCTTGAATTTGGCTGTATTTTTAACGTTGTTTATAGTTTTCGTCAAAAATTTTGTCATGGTTTTTTTCTATGATGAATTCAATGCATTCTTGCACATGAGTGTCTGATCAAACTTTTTCAAGGCCTGCAGCATCAGCACCACTCCTGTCCATCACAGAAAAATGAAAAAGCTTACAGCACCTGGTATTCCCAGGCGGTCTCCCATCCAAGTACTAACCAGGCCCGACCCTGCTTAGCTTCCGAGATCGGACGAGATCGGACGAGATCGGGCGTGTTCAGGGTGGTATGGCCGTAAGCGACAGTTGTGCGTTCAATCGGGCCTTTTAAAGACGTGGCATGGTGCAGCAAGAATGCGGTGGGGCATCTGCCCCTCCACATTCTTGAATTTGGCAGTATTTTTAACGTTGTTTATAGTTTTCGTCAAAAATTTTGTCATGGTTTTTTTCTAATAGAATTCAATGCATTCTTGCACATGAGTGTCTGATCAAACTTTTTCAAGGCCTGCAGCATCAGCACCTCTCCTGTCCATCACAGAAAAATGAAAAAGCTTACAGCACCTGGTATTCCCAGGCGGTCTCCCATCCAAGTACTAACCAGGCCCGACTCTGCTTAGCTTCCGAGATCGGACGAGATCGGACGTGTTCAGGGTGGTATGGCCGTAAGCGACAGTTGTGTGTTCAATCGGGCCTTTTAAAAATGCATTTGGGCACTTTTTAATCTCTTCATATGTACTGTGTTTTTTTTCTAGGATGAATTCAATGCATTCTTGCACATGAGTGTCTGATCAAACTTTTTCACGGCCTGCAGCATCAGCACCTCTCCTGTCCATCACAGAAAAATGAAAAAGCTTACAGCACCTGGTATTCCCAGGCGGTCTCCCATCCAAGTACTAACCAGGCCCGACCCTGCTTAGCTTCCGAGATCGGACGAGATCGGGCGTGTTCAGGGTGGTATGGCCGTAAGCGACAGTTGTGTGTTCAATCGGGCCTTTTAAAAATGCATTTGGGCACTTTTTAATCTCTTCATATGTTACTGTGTTTTTTTTCTAGGATGAATTCAATGCATTCTTGCACATGAGTGTCTGATCAAACTTTTTCAAGGCCTGCAGCATCAGCACCTCTCCTGTCCATCACAGAAAAATGAAAAAGCTTACAGCACCTGGTATTCCCAGGCGGTCTCCCATCCAAGTACTAACCAGGCCCGACCCTGCTTAGCTTCCGAGATCGGACGAGATCGGGCGTGTTCAGGCTGGTATGGCCGTAAGCGACAGTTGTGTGTTCAATCGGGCCTTTTAAAGACGTGGCATGGGGCAGCAAGAATGTGGCTGTATTTTTAACGTTGTTTATAGTTTTCGTCAAAGATTTTGTCATAGTTTTTTTCTATGATGAATTCAATGCATTCTTGCACATGAGTGTCTGATCAAACTTTTTCAAGGCCTGCAGCATCAGCACCTCTCCTGTCCATCACAGAAAAATGAAAAAGCTTACAGCACCTGGTATTCCCAGGCGGTCTCCCATCCAAGTACTAACCAGGCCCGACCCTGCTTAGCTTCCGAGATCGGACGAGATCGGGCGTGTTCAGGGTGGTATGGCCGTAAGCGACAGTTGTGTGTTCAATCGGGCCTTTTAAAAATGCATTTGGGCACTTTTTAATCTCTTCATATGTTACTGTGTTTTTTTTCTAGGATGAATTCAATGCATTCTTGCACATGAGTGTCTGATCAAACTTTTTCAAGGCCTGCAGCATCAGTACCTCTCCTGTCCATCACAGAAAAATGAAAAAGCTTACAGCACCTGGTATTCCCAGGCGGTCTCCCATCCAAGTACTAACCAGGCCCGACCCTGCTTAGCTTCCGAGATCGGACGAGATCGGGCGTGTTCAGGGTGGTATGGCCGTAAGCGACAGTTGTGTGTTCAATCGGGCCTTTTAAAAATGCATTTGGGCACTTTTTAATCTCTTCATATGTTACTGTGTTTTTTTTCTAGGATGAATTCAATGCATTCTTGCACATGAGTGTCTGATCCAACTTTTTCAAGGCCTGCAGCATCAGCTCCTCTCCTGTCCATCACAGAAAAATGAAAAAGCTTACAGCACCTGGTATTCCCAGGCGGTCTCCCATCCAAGTACTAACCAGGCCCGAACCTGCTTAGCTTCCGAGATCGGACGAGATCGGGCGTGTTCAGGGTGGTATGGCCGTAAGCGACAGTTGTGTGTTCAATCGGGCCTTTTAAAAATGCATTTGGGCACTTTTTAATCTCTTCATATGTTACTGTGTTTTTTTTCTAGGATCAATTCAATGCATTCTTGCACATGAGTGTCTGATCAAACTTTTTCAAGGCCTGCAGCATCAGCACCTCTCCTGTTCATCACAGAAAAATGAAAAAGCTTACAGCACCTGGTATTCCCAGGCGGTCTCCCATCCAAGTACTAACCAGGCCCGACCCTGCTTAGCTTCCGAGATCGGACGAGATCGGGCGTGTTCAGGGTGGTATGGCCGTAAGCGACAGTTGTGTGTTCAATCGGGCCTTTTAAAAATGCATTTGGGCACTTTTTAATCTCTTCATATGTTACTGTGTTTTTTTTCTAGGATGAATTCAATGCATTCTTGCACATGAGTGTCTGATCAAACTTTTTCAAGGCCGGCAGCATCAGCACCTCTCCTGTCCATCACAGAAAAATGAAAAAGCTTACAGCACCTGGTATTCCCAGGCGGTCTCCCATCCAAGTACTAACCAGGCCCGACCCTGCTTAGCTTCCGAGATCGGACGAGATCGGGCGTGTTCAGGATGGTATGGCCGTAAGCGACAGTTGTGTGTTCAATCGGGCCTTTTAAAAATGCATTTGGGCACTTTTTAATCTCTTCATATGTTACTGTGTTTTTTTTCTAGGATGAATTCAATGCATTCTTGCACATGAGTGTCTGATCAAACTTTTTCAAGGTCTGCGGCATCAGCACCTCTCCTGTCCATCACAGAAAAATGAAAAAGCTTACAGCACCTGGTATTCCCAGGCGGTCTCCCATCCAAGTACTAACCAGGCCCGACCCTGCTTAGCTTCCGAGATCGGACGAGATCGGGCGTGTTCAGGGTGGTATGGCCGTAAGCGACAGTTGTGTGTTCAATCGGGCCTTTTAAAAATGCATTTGGGCACTTTTTAATCTCTT
>NW_027211615.1:2850000-2857500 GCF_022749685.1 Semicossyphus pulcher
GCCTTTTAAAAATGCATTTTGGCACTTTTTAATCTCTTCATATGTTACTGTGTTTTTTTTCTAGGATGAATTCAATGCATTCTTGCACATGAGTGTCTGATCAAACTTTTTCAATGCCTGCAGCATCAGCACCTCTCCTGTCCATCACAGAAAAATGAAAAAGCTTACAGCACCTGGTATTCCCAGGCGGTCTCCCATCCAAGTACTAACCAGGCCCGACCCTGCTTAGCTTCCGAGATCGGACGAGATCGGGCGTGTTCAGGGTGGTATGGCCGTAAGCGACAGTTGTGTGTTCAATCGGGCCTTTTAAAGACGTGGCATGGTGCAGCAAGAATGTGGCTGTATTTTTAACTTTGTTTATAGTTTTCGTCAAAGATTTTGTCATGGTTTTTTTTCTATGATGAATTCAATGCATTCTTGCACATGAGTGTCTGATCAAACTTTTTCAAGGCCTGCAGCATCAGCACCTCTCCTGTCCATCACAGAAAAATGAAAAAGCTTACAGCACCTGGTATTCCCAGGCGGTCTCCCATCCAAGTACTAACCAGGCCCGACCCTGCTTAGCTTCCGAGATCGGACGAGATCGGGCGTGTTCAGGGTGGTATGGCCGTACGCGACAGTTGTGTGTTCAATCGGGCCTTTTAAAAATGCATTTGGGCACTTTTTAATCTCTTCATATTTTACTGTGTTTTTTTTCTAGGATGAATTCAATGCATTCTTGCACATGAGTGTCTGATCAAACTTTTTCAAGGCCTGCAGCATCAGCACCTCTCCTGTCCATCACAGAAAAATGAAAAAGCTTACAACACCTGGTATTCCCAGGCGGTCTCCCATCCAAGTACTAACCAGGCCCGACCCTGCTTAGCTTCCGAGATCGGACGAGATCGGGCGTGTTCAGGGTGGTATGGCCGTAAGCAACAGTTGTGTGTTCAATCGGGCCTTTTAAAAATGCATTTGGGCACTTTTTAATCTCTTCATATGTTACTGTGTTTTTTTTCTAGGATGAATTCAATGCATTCTTGCACATGAGTGTCTGATCAAACTTTTTCAAGGCCTGCAGCATCAGCACCTCTCCTGTCCATCACAGAAAAATGAAAAAGCTTACAGCACCTGGTATTCCCAGGCGGTCTCCCATCCAAGTACTAACCAGGCCCGACCCTGCTTAGCTTCCGAGATCGGACGAGATCGGGCGTGTTCAGGGTGGTATGGCCGTAAGCGACAGTTGTGTGTTCAATCGGGCCTTTTAAAAATGCATTTTGGCACTTTTTAATCTCTTCATATGTTACTGTGTTTTTTTTCTAGGATGAATTCAATGCATTCTTGCACATGAGTGTCTGATCAAACTTTTTCAAGGCCTGCAGCATCAGCACCTCTCCTGTCCATCACAGAAAAATGAAAAAGCTTACAGCACCTGGTATTCCCAGGCGGTCTCCCATCCAAGTACTAACCAGGCCCGACCCTGCTTAGCTTCCGAGATCGGACGAGATCGGGCGTGTTCAGGGTGGTATGGCCGTAAGCGACAGTTGTGTGTTCAATCGGGCCTTTTAAAGACGTGGCATGGTGCAGCAAGAATGTGGCTGTATTTTTAACGTTGTTTATAGTTTTCGTCAAAGATTTTGTCATGGTTTTTTTCTATGATGAATTCAATGCATTCTTGCACATGAGTGTCTGATCAAACTTTTTCAAGGCCTGCAGCATCAGCACCTCTCCTGTCCATCACAGAAAAATGAAAAAGCTTACAGCACCTGGTATTCCCAGGCGGTCTCCCATCCAAGTACTAACCAGGCCCGACCCTGCTTAGCTTCCGAGATCGGACGAGATCGGGCGTGTTCAGGGTGGTATGGCCGTAAGCGACAGTTGTGTGTTCAATCGGGCCTTTTAAAAATGAATTTGGGCACTTTTTAATCTCTTCATATGTTACTGTGTTTTTTTTCTAGGATGAATTCATTGCATTCTTGCACATGAGTGTCTGCTCAAACTTTTTCAAGGCCTGCAGCATCAGCACCTCTCCTGTCCATCACAGAAAAATGAAAAAGCTTACAGCACCTGGTATTCCCAGGCGGTCTCCCATCCAAGTACTAACCAGGCCCGACCCTGCTTAGCTTCCGAGATCGGACGAGATCGGGCGTGTTCAGGGTGGTATGGCCGTAAGCGACAGTTGTGTGTTCAATCGGGCCTTTTAAAGACGTGGCATGGTGCAGCAAGAATGTGGCTGTATTTTTAACTTTGTTTATAGTTTTCGTCAAAGATCTTGTCATGGTTTTTTTTCTATGATGAATTCAATGCATTCTTGCACATGAGTGTCTGATCAAACTTTTTCAAGGCCTGCAGCATCAGCACCTCTCCTGTCCATCACAGAAAAATGAAAAAGCTTACAGCACCTGGTATTCCCAGGCGGTCTCCCATCCAAGTACTAACCAGGCCCGACCCTGCTTAGCTTCCGAGATCGGACGAGATCGGGCGTGTTCAGGGTGGTATGGCCGTAAGCGACAGTTGTGTGTTCAATCGGGCCTTTTAAAAATGCATTTGGGCACTTTTTAATCTCTTCATATGTTACTGTGTTTTTTTTCTAGGATGAATTCAATGCATTCTTGCACATGAGTGTCTGATCAAACTTTTTCAAGGCCTGCAGCATCAGCACCTCTCCTGTCCATCACAGAAAAATGAAAAAGCTTACAGCACCTGGTATTCCCAGGCGGTCTCCCATCCAAGTACTAACCAGGCCCGACCCTGCTTAGCTTCCGAGATCGGACGAGATCGGGCGTGTTCAGGGTGGTATGGCCGTAAGCGACAGTTGTGTGTTCAATCGGGCCTTTTAAAAATGCATTTGGGCACTTTTTAATCTCTTCATATGTTACTGTGTTTTTTTTCTAGGATGAATTCAATGCATTCTTGCACATGAGTGTCTGATCAAACTTTTTCAAGGCCTGCAGCATCAGCACCTCTCCTGTCCATCACAGAAAAATGAAAAAGCTTAAAGCACCTGGTATTCCCAGGCGGTCTCCCATCCAAGTACTAACCAGGCCCGACCCTGCTTAGCTTCCGAGATCGGACGAGATCGGGCGTGTTCAGGGTGGTATGGCCGTAAGCGACAGTTGTGTGTTCAATCGGGCCTTTTAAAAATGCATTTGGGCACTTTTTAATCTCTTCATATGTTACTGTGTTTTTTTTCTAGGATGAATTCAATGCATTCTTGCACATGAGTGTCTGATCAAACTTTTTCAAGGCCTGCAGCATCAGCACCTCTCCTGTCCATCACAGAAAAATGAAAAAGCTTACAGCACCTGGTATTCCCAGGCGGTCTCCCATCCAAGTACTAACCAGGCCCGACCCTGCTTAGCTTCCGAGATCGGACGAGATCGGGCGTGTTCAGGGTGGTATGGCCGTAAGCGACAGTTGTGTGTTCAATCGGGCCTTTTAAAAATGCATTTGGGCACTTTTTAATCTCTTCATATGTTACTGTGTTTTTTTTCTAGGATGAATTCAATGCATTCTTGCACATGAGTGTCTGATCAAACTTTTTCAAGGCCTGCAGCATCAGCACCTCTCCTGTCCATCACAGAAAAATGAAAAAGCTTACAGCACCTGGTATTCCCAGGCGGTCTCCCATCCAAGTACTAACCAGGCCCGACCCTGCTTAGCTTCCGAGATCTGACGAGATCGGGCGTGTTCAGGGTGGTATGGCCGTAAGCGACAGTTGTGTGTTCAATCGGGCCTTTTAAAAATGCATTTGGGCACTTTTTAATCTCTTCATATGTTACTGTGTTTTTTTTCTAGGATGAATTCAATGCATTCTTGCACATGAGTGTCTGATCCAACTTTTTCAAGGCCTGCAGCATCAGCACCTCTCCTGTCCATCACAGAAAAATGAAAAAGCTTACAGCACCTGGTATTCCCAGGCGGTCTCCCATCCAAGTACTAACTAGGCCCGACCCTGCTTAGCTTCCGAGATCGGACGAGATTGGGCGTGTTCAGGGTGGTATGGCCGTAAGCGACAGTTGTGTGTTCAATCGGGCCTTTTAAAAATGCATTTGGGCACTTTTTAATCTCTTCATATGTTACTGTGTTTTTTTTCTAGGATGAATTCAATGCATTCTTGCACATGAGTGTCTGATCAAACTTTTTCAAGGCCTGCAGCATCAGCACCTCTCCTGTCCATCACAAAAAAATGAAAAAGCTTACAGCACCTGGTATTCCCAGGCGGTCTCCCATCCAAGTACTAACCAGGCCCGACCCTGCTTAGCTTCCGAAATCGGACGAGATCGGGCGTGTTCAGGGTGGTATGGCCGTAAGCGACAGTTGTGTGTTCAATCGGGCCTTTTAAAGACGTGGCATGGTGCAGCAAGAATGCGGTGGGGCATCTGCCCCACCACATTCTTGAATTTGGCTGTATTTTTAACGTTGTTTATAGTTTTCGTCAAAGATTTTGTCATGGTTTTTTTCTATGATGAATTCAATGCATTCTTGCACATGAGTGTCTGATCAAACTTTTTCAAGGCCTGCAGCATCAGCACCTCTCCTGTCCATCACAGAAAAATGAAAAAGCTTACAGCACCTGGTATTCCCAGGCGGTCTCCCATCCAAGTACTAACCAGGCCCGACCCTGCTTAGCTTCCGAGATCGGACGAGATCGGGCGTGTTCAGGGTGGTATGGCCGTAAGCGACAGTTGTGTGTTCAATCGGGCCTTTTAAAAATGCATTTGGGCACTTTTTAATCTCTTCATATGTTACTGTGTTTTTTTTCTAGGATGAATTCAATGCATTCTTGGACATGAGTGTCTGATCAAACTTTTTCAAGGCCTGCAGCATCAGCACCTCTCCTGTCCATCACAGAAAAATGAAAAAGCTTACAGCACCTGGTATTCCCAGGCGGTCTTCCATCCAAGTACTAACCAGGCCCGACCCTGCTTAGCTTCCGAGATCGGACGAGATCGGGCGTGTTCAGGGTGGTATGGCCGTAAGCGACAGTTGTGTGTTCAATCGGGCCTTTTAAAAAAACAATTTGGGCACTTTTTAATCTCTTCATATGTTACTGTGGTTTTTTTCTAGGATGAATTCAATGCATTCTTGCACATGAGTGTCTGATCAAACTTTTTCAAGGCCTGCAGCATCAGCACCTCTCCTGTCCATCACAGAAAAATGAAAAAGCTTACAGCACCTGGTATTCCCAGGCGGTCTCCCATCCAAGTACTAACCAGGCCCGACCCTGCTTAGCTTCCGAGATCCGACGAGATCGGGCGTGTTCAGGGTGGTATGGCCGTAAACGACAGTTGTGTGTTCAATCGGGCCTTTTAAAAATGCATTTGGGCACTTTTTAATCTCTTCATATGTTACTGTGTTTTTTTTCTAGGATGAATTCAATGCATTCTTGCACATGAGTGTCTGATCAAACTTTTTCAAGGCCTGCAGCATCAGCACCTCTCCTGTCCATCACAGAAAAATGAAAAAGCTTACAGCACCTGGTATTCCCAGGCGGTCTCCCATCCAAGTACTAACCAGGCCCGACCCTGCTTAGCTTCCGAGATCGGACGAGATCGGGCGTGTTCAGGGTGGTATGGCCGTAAGCGACAGTTGTGTGTTCAATCGGGCCTTTTAAAAATGCATTTGGGCACTTTTTAATCTCTTCATATGTTACTGTGTTTTTTTCCTAGGATGAATTCAATGCATTCTTGCACATGAGTGTCTGCTCAAACTTTTTCAAGGCCTGCAGCATCAGCACCTCTCCTGTCCATCACAGAAAAATGAAAAAGCTTACAGCACCTGGTATTCCCAGGCGGTCTCCCATCCAAGTACTAACCAGGCCCGACCCTGCTTAGCTTCCGAGATCGGACGAGATCGGGCGTGTTCAGGGTGGTATGGCCGTAAGCGACAGTTGTGTGTTCAATCGGGCCTTTTAAAAATGCATTTGGGCACTTTTTAATCTCTTCATATGTTACTGTGTTTTTTTTCTAGGATGAATTCAATGCATTCTTGCACATGAGTGTCTGATCCAACTTTTTCAAGGCCTGCAGCATCAGCACCTCTCCTGTCCATCACAGAAAAATGAAAAAGCTTACAGCACCTGGTATTCCCAGGCGGTCTCCCATCCAAGTACTAACCAGGCCCGACCCTGCTTAGCTTCCGAGATCGGACGAGATCGGGCGTGTTCAGGGTGGTATGGCCGAAAGCGACAGTTGTGTGTTCAATCGGGCCTTTTAAAAATGCATTTTGGCACTTTTTAATCTCTTCATATGTTACTGTGTTTTTTTTCTAGGATGAATTCAATGCATTCTTGCACATGAGTGTCTGATCCAACTTTTTCAAGGCCTGCAGCATCAGCACCTCTCCTGTCCATCACAGAAAAATGAAAAAGCTTACAGCACCTGGTATTCCCAGGCGGTCTCCCATCCAAGTACTAACCAGGCCCGACCCTGCTTAGCTTCCGAGATCGGACGAGATCGGGCGTGTTCAGGGTGGTATGGCCGAAAGCGACAGTTGTGTGTTCAATCGGGCCTTTTAAAAATGCATTTTGGCACTTTTTAATCTCTTCATATGTTACTGTGTTTTTTTTCTAGGATGAATTCAATGCATTCTTGCACATGAGTGTCTGATCAAACTTTTTCAAGGCCTGCAGCATCAGCACCTCTCCTGTCCATCACAGAAAAATGAAAAAGCTTACAGCACCTGGTATTCCCAGGCGGTCTCCCATCCAAGTACTAACCAGGCCCGACCCTGCTTAGCTTCCGAGATCGGACGAGATCGGGCGTGTTCAGGGTGGTATGGCCGTAAGCGACACTTGTGTGTTCAATCGGGCCTTTTAAAGACGTGGCATGGTGCAGCAAGAATGTGGCTGTAATTTTAACGTTGTTTATAGTTTTCGTCAAAAATTTTGTCATGGTTTTTTTCTATGATGAATTCAATGCATTCTTGCACATGAGTGTCTGATCAAACTTTTTCAAGGCCTGCAGCATCAGCACCTCTCCTGTCCATCACAGAAAAATGAAAAAGCTTACAGCACCTGGTATTCCCAGGCGGTCTCCCATCCAAGTACTAACCAGGCCCGACCCTGCTTAGCTTCCGAGATCGGACGAGATCGGGCGTGTTCAGGGTGGTATGGCCGTAAGCGACAGTTGTGTGTTCAATCGGGCCTTTTAAAAATGCATTTGGGCACTTTTTAATCTCTTCATATGTTACTGTGTTTTTTTTCTAGGATGAATTCAATGCATTCTTGCACATGAGTGTCTGATCCAACTTTTTCAAGGCCTGCAGCATCAGCACCTCTCCTGTCCATCACAGAAAAATGAAAAAGCTTACAGCACCTGGTATTCCCAGGCGGTCTCCCATCCAAGTACTAACCAGGCCCGACCCTGCTGAGCTTCCGAGATCGGACGAGATCGGGCGTGTTCAGGGTGGTATGGCCGTAAGCGACAGTTGTGTGTTCAATCGGGCCTTTTAAAAATGCATTTGGGCACTTTTTAATCTCTTCATATGTTACTGTGTTTTTTTTCTAGGATGAATTCA
>NW_027211615.1:2862500-2877500 GCF_022749685.1 Semicossyphus pulcher
ACTAACCAGGCCCGACCCTGCTTAGCTTCCGAGATCGGACGAAATCGGGCGTGTTCAGGGTGGTATGGCCGTAAGCGACAGTTGTGTGTTCAATCGGGCCTTTTAAAGACGTGGCATGGTGCAGCAAGAATGTGGCTGTATTTTTAACGTTGTTTATAGTTTTCGTCAAAGATTTTGTCATGGTTTTTTTCTAGGACGAATTCAATGCATTCTTGCACATGAGTGTCTGATCAAACTTTTTCAAGGCCTGCAGCATCAGCACCTCTCCTGTCCATCACAGAAAAATGAAAAAGCTTACAGCACCTGGTATTCCCAGGCGGTCTCCCATCCAAGTACTAACCAGGCCCGACCCTGCTTAGCTTCCGAGATCGGACGAGATCGGGCGTGTTCAGGGTGGTATGGCCGTAAGCGACAGTTGTGTGTTCAATCGGGCCTTTTAAAAATGCATTTGGGCACTTTTTAATCTCTTCATATGTTACTGAGTTTTTTTTCTAGGATGAATTCAATGCATTCTTGCACATGAGTGTCTGATCAAACTTTTTCAAGGCCTGCAGCATCAGTACCTCTCCTGTCCATCACAGAAAAATGAAAAAGCTTACAGCACCTGGTATTCCCAGGCGGTCTCCCATCCAAGTACTAACCAGGCCCGACCCTGCTTAGCTTCCGAGATCAGACGAGATCGGGCGTGTTCAGGGTGGTATGGCCGTAAGCGACAGTTGTGTGTTCAATCGGGCCTTTTAAAAATGCATTTGGGCACTTTTTAATCTCTTCATATGTTACTGTGTTTTTTTTCTAGGATGAATTCAATGCATTCTTGCACATGAGTGTCTGATCAAACTTTTTCAAGGCCTGCAGCATCAGCTCCTCTCCTGTCCATCACAGAAAAATGAAAAAGCTTACAGCACCTGGTATTCCCAGGCGGTCTCCCATCCAAGTACTAACCAGGCCCGACCCTGCTTAGCTTCCGAGATCGGACGAGATCGGGCGTGTTCAGGGTGGTATGGCCGTAAGCGACAGTTGTGTGTTCAATCGGGCCTTTTAAAAATGCATTTGGGCACTTTTTAATCTCTTCATATGTTACTGTGTTTTTTTTCTAGGATGAATTCAATGCATTCTTGCACATGAGTGTCTGATCAAACTTTTTCAAGGCCTGCAGCATCAGCACCTCTCCTGTCCATCACAGAAAAATGAAAAAGCTTACAGCACCTGGTATTCCCAGGCGGTCTCCCATCCAAGTACTAACCAGGCCCGACCCTGCTTAGCTTCCGAGATCGGACGAGATCGGACGTGTTCAGGGTGGTATGGCCGTAAGCGACAGTTGTGTGTTCAATCGGGCCTTTTAAAAATGCATTTGGGCACTTTTTAATCTCTTCATATGTTACTGTGTTTTTTTTCTAGGATGAATTCAATGCATTCTTGCACATGAGTGTCTGATCAAACTTTTTCAAGGCCTGCAGCATCAGCACCTCTCCTGTCCATCACAGAAAAATGAAAAAGCTTACAGCACCTGGTATTCCCAGGCGGTCTCCCATCCAAGTACTAACCAGGCCCGACCCTGCTTAGCTTCCAAGATCGGACGAGATCGGGCGTGTTCAGGGTGGTATGGCCGTAAGCGACAGTTGTGTGTTCAATCGGGCCTTTTAAAAATGCATTTGGGCACTTTTTAATCTCTTCATATGTTACTGTGTTTTTTTTCTAGGATGAATTCAATGCATTCTTGCACATGAGTGTCTGATCAAACTTTTTCAAGGCCTGCAGCATCAGCACCTCTCCTGTCCATCACAGAAAAATGAAAAAGCTTACAGCACCTGGTATTCCCAGGCGGTCTCCCATCCAAGTACTAACCAGGCCCGACCCTGCTTAGCTTCCGAGATCTGACGAGATCGGGTGTGTTCAGGGTGGTATGGCCGTAAGCGACAGTTGTGTGTTCAATCGGGCCTTTTAAAGACGTGGCATGGTGCAGCAAGAATGTGGCTGTATTTTTAACGTTGTTTATAGTTTTCGTCAAAGATTTTGTCATGGTTTTTTTCTATGATGAATTCAATGCATTCTTGCACATGAGTGTCTGATCAAACTTTTTCAAGGCCTGCAGCATCAGCACCTCTCCTGTCCATCACAGAAAAATGAAAAAGCTTACAGCACCTGGTATTCCCAGGCGGTCTCCCATCCAAGTACTAACCAGGCCCGACCCTGCTTAGCTTCCGAGATCGGACGAGATCGGGCGTGTTCAGGGTGGTATGGCCGTAAGCGAAAGTTGTGTGTTCGATCGGGCCTTTTAAAGACGTGGCATGGTGCAGCAAGAATGTGGTGGGGCATCTGTCTTACAGCACCTGGTATTCCCAGGCGGTCTCCCATCCAAGTACTAACCAGGCCCGACCCTGCTTAGCTTCCGAGATCGGACGAGATCGGGCGTGCTCAGGGTGGTATGGCCGTAAGCGACAGTTGTGTGTTCAATCGGGCCTTTTAAAAATGCATTTGGGCACTTTTTAATCTCTTCATATGTTACTGAGTTTTTTTTCTAGGATGAATTCAATGCATTCTTGCACATGAGTGTCTGATCAAACTTTTTCAAGGCCTGCAGCATCAGTACCTCTCCTGTCCATCACAGAAAAATGAAAAAGCTTACAGCACCTGGTATTCCCAGGCGGTCTCCCATCCAAGTACTAACCAGGCCCGACCCTGCTTAGCTTCCGAGATCGGACGAGATCGGGCGTGTTCAGGGTGGTATGGCCGTAAGCGACAGTTGTGTGTTCAATCGGGCCTTTTAAAAATGCATTTGGGCACTTTTTAATCTCTTCATATGTTACTGTGTTTTTTTTCTAGGATGAATTCAATGCATTCTTGCACATGAGTGTCTGATCAAACTTTTTCAAGGCCTGCAGCATCAGCTCCTCTCCTGTCCATCACAGAAAAATGAAAAAGCTTACAGCACCTGGTATTCCCAGGCGGTCTCCCATCCAAGTACTAACCAGGCCCGACCCTGCTTAGCTTCCGAGATCGGACGAGATCGGGCGTGTTCAGGGTGGTATGGCCGTAAGCGACAGTTGTGTGTTCAATCGGGCCTTTTAAAAATGCATTTGGGCACTTTTTAATCTCTTCATATGTTACTGTGTTTTTTTTCTAGGATGAATTCAATGCATTCTTGCACATGAGTGTCTGATCAAACTTTTTCAAGGCCTGCGGCATCAGCACCTCTCCTGTCCATCACAGAAAAATGAAAAAGCTTACAGCACCTGGTATTCCCAGGCGGTCTCCCATCCAAGTACTAACCAGGCCCGACCCTGCTTAGCTTCCGAGATCGGACGAGATCGGGCGTGTTCAGGGTGGTATGGCCGTAAGCGACAGTTGTGTGTTCAATCGGGCCTTTTAAAAATGCATTTGGGCACTTTTTAATCTCTTCATATGTTACTGAATTTTTTTTCTAGGATGAATTCAATGCATTCTTGCACATGAGTGTCTGATCAAACTTTTTCAAGGCCTGCAGCATCAGCACCTCTCCTGTCCATCACAGAAAAATGAAAAAGCTTACAGCACCTGGTATTCCCAGGCGGTCTCCCATCCAAGTACTAACCAGGCCCGACCCTGCTTAGCTTCCGAGATCGGACGAGATCGGGCGTGTTCAGGGTGGTATGGCCGTAAGCGACAGTTGTGTGTTCAATCGGGCCTTTTAAAAATGCATTTGGGCACTTTTTAATCTCTTCATATGTTACTGTGTTTTTTTTCTAGGATGAATTCAATGCATTCTTGCACATGAGTGTCTGATCAAACTTTTTCAAGGCCTGCAGCATCAGCACCTCTCCTGTCCATCACAGAAAAATGAAAAAGCTTACAGCACCTGGTATTCCCAGGCGGTCTCCCATCCAAGTACTAACCAGGCCCGACCCTGCTTAGCTTCCGAGATCGGACGAAATCGGGCGTGTTCAGGGTGGTATGGCCGTAAGCGACAGTTGTGTGTTCAATCGGGCCTTTTAAAAATGCATTTGGGCACTTTTTAATCTCTTCATATGTTACTGTGTTTTTTTTCTAGGATGAATTCAATGCATTCTTGCACATGAGTGTCTGATCAAACTTTTTCAAGGCCTGCGGCATCAGCACCTCTCCTGTCCATCACAGAAAAATGAAAAAGCTTACAGCACCTGGTATTCCCAGGCGGTCTCCCATCCAAGTACTAACCAGGCCCGACCCTGCTTAGCTTCCGAGATCGGACGAGATCGGGCGTGTTCAGGGTGGTATGGCCGTAAGCGACAGTTGTGTGTTCAATCGGGCCTTTTAAAAATGCATTTGGGCACTTTTTAATCTCTTCATATGTTACTGAGTTTTTTTTCTAGGATGAATTCAATGCATTCTTGCACATGAGTGTCTGATCAAACTTTTTCAAGGC
This sequence comes from Semicossyphus pulcher, assembly GCF_022749685.1. Lineage (NCBI taxonomy): Eukaryota > Metazoa > Chordata > Actinopteri > Labriformes > Labridae > Semicossyphus > Semicossyphus pulcher. Next base: position 2,866,882 of record NW_027211615.1, read on the forward strand.
CTGCAGCATCAGCACCTCTCCTGTCCATCACAGAAAAATGAAAAAGCTTACAGCACCTGGTATTCCCAGGCGGTCTCCCATCCAAGTACTAACCAGGCCCGACCCTGCTTAGCTTCCGAGATCGGACGAGATCGGGCGTGTTCAGGGTGGTATGGCCGTAAGCGACAGTTGTGTGTTCAATCGGGCCTTTTAAAAATGCATTTGGGCACTTTTTAATCTCTTCATATGTTACTGTGTTTTTTTTCTAGGATGAATTCAATGCATTCTTGCACATGAGTGTCTGATCAAACTTTTTCAAGGCCTGCAGCATCAGCACCTCTCCTGTCCATCACAGAAAAATGAAAAAGCTTACAGCACCTGGTATTCCCAGGCGGTCTCCCATCCAAGTACTAACCAGGCCCGACCCTGCTTAGCTTCCGAGATCGGACGAAATCGGGCGTGTTCAGGGTGGTATGGCCGTAAGCGACAGTTGTGTGTTCAATCGGGCCTTTTAAAGACGTGGCATGGTGCAGCAAGAATGTGGCTGTATTTTTAACGTTGTTTATAGTTTTCGTCAAAGATTTTGTCATGGTTTTTTTCTAGGACGAATTCAATGCATTCTTGCACATGAGTGTCTGATCAAACTTTTTCAAGGCCTGCAGCATCAGCACCTCTCCTGTCCATCACAGAAAAATGAAAAAGCTTACAGCACCTGGTATTCCCAGGCGGTCTCCCATCCAAGTACTAACCAGGCCCGACCCTGCTTAGCTTCCGAGATCGGACGAGATCGGGCGTGTTCAGGGTGGTATGGCCGTAAGCGAAAGTTGTGTGTTCGATCGGGCCTTTTAAAGACGTGGCATGGTGCAGCAAGAATGTGGTGGGGCATCTGTCTTACAGCACCTGGTATTCCCAGGCGGTCTCCCATCCAAGTACTAACCAGGCCCGACCCTGCTTAGCTTCCGAGATCGGACGAGATCGGGCGTGTTCAGGGTGGTATGGCCGTAAGCGACAGTTGTGTGTTCAATCGGGCCTTTTAAAAATGCATTTGGGCACTTTTTAATCTCTTCATATGTTACTGAGTTTTTTTTCTAGGATGAATTCAATGCATTCTTGCACATGAGTGTCTGATCAAACTTTTTCAAGGCCTGCAGCATCAGTACCTCTCCTGTCCATCACAGAAAAATGAAAAAGCTTACAGCACCTGGTATTCCCAGGCGGTCTCCCATCCAAGTACTAACCAGGCCCGACCCTGCTTAGCTTCCGAGATCAGACGAGATCGGGCGTGTTCAGGGTGGTATGGCCGTAAGCGACAGTTGTGTGTTCAATCGGGCCTTTTAAAAATGCATTTGGGCACTTTTTAATCTCTTCATATGTTACTGTGTTTTTTTTCTAGGATGAATTCAATGCATTCTTGCACATGAGTGTCTGATCAAACTTTTTCAAGGCCTGCAGCATCAGCTCCTCTCCTGTCCATCACAGAAAAATGAAAAAGCTTACAGCACCTGGTATTCCCAGGCGGTCTCCCATCCAAGTACTAACCAGGCCCGACCCTGCTTAGCTTCCGAGATCGGACGAGATCGGGCGTGTTCAGGGTGGTATGGCCGTAAGCGACAGTTGTGTGTTCAATCGGGCCTTTTAAAGACGTGGCATGGTGCAGCAAGAATGTGGCTGTATTTTTAACGTTGTTTATAGTTTTCGTCAAAGATTTTGTCATGGTTTTTTTCTATGATGAATTCAATGCATTCTTGCACATGAGTGTCTGATCAAACTTTTTCAAGGCCTGCAGCATCAGTACCTCTCCTGTCCATCACAGAAAAATGAAAAAGCTTACAGCACCTGGTATTCCCAGGCGGTCTCCCATCCAAGTACTAACCAGGCCCGACCCTGCTTAGCTTCCGAGATCGGACGAGATCGGGCGTGTTCAGGGTGGTATGGCCGTAAGCGACAGTTGTGTGTTCAATCCGGCCTTTTAAAAATGCATTTGGGCACTTTTTAATCTCTTCATATGTTACTGTGTTTTTTTTCTAGGATGAATTCAATGCATTCTTGCACATGAGTGTCTGATCAAACTTTTTCAAGGCCTGCAGCATCAGCACCTCTCCTGTCCATCACAGAAAAATGAAAAAGCTTACAGCACCTGGTATTCCCAGGCGGTCTCCCATCCAAGTACTAACCAGGCCCGACCCTGCTTAGCTTCCGAGATCGGACGAGATCGGGCGTGTTCAGGGTGGTATGGCCGTAAGCGACAGTTGTGTGTTCAATCGGGCCTTTTAAAAATGCATTTGGGCACTTTTTAATCTCTTCATATGTTACTGTGTTTTTTTTCTAGGATGAATTCAATGCATTCTTGCACATGAGTGTCTGATCAAACTTTTTCAAGGCCTGCAGCATCAGCACCTCTCCTGTCCATCACAGAAAAATGAAAAAGCTTACAGCACCTGGTATTCCCAGGCGGTCTCCCATCCAAGTACTAACCAGGCCCGACCCTGCTTAGCTTCCGAGATTGGACGAGATCGGGCGTGTTCAGGGTGGTATGGCCGTAAGCAACAGTTGTGTGTTCAATCCGGCCTTTTAAAGACGTGGCATGGTGCAGCAAGAATGTGATGGGGCATCTGCCCCACCACATTCTTGAATTTGGCTGTATTTTTAACGTTGTTTATAGTTTTCGTCAAAAATTTTTTCATGGTTTTTTTCTATGATGAATTCAATGCATTCTTGCACATGAGTGTCTGATCAAACTTTTTCAAGGCCTGCAGCATCAGCACCTCTTCTGTCCATCACAGAAAAATGAAAAAGCTTACAGCACCTGGTATTCCCAGGCGGTCTCCCATCCAAGTACTAACCAGGCCCGACCCTGCTTAGCTTCCGAGATCGGACGAGATCGGGCGTGTTCAGGGTGGTATGGCCGTAAGCGACAGTTGTGTGTTCAATCGGGCCTTTTAAAGACGTGGCATGGTGCAGCAAGAATGTGGTGGGGCATCTGTCTTACAGCACCTGGTATTCCCAGGCGGTCTCCCATCCAAGTACTAACCAGGCCCGACCCTGCTTAGCTTCCGAGATCGGACGAGATCGGGCGTGTTCAGGGTGGTATGGCCGTAAGCGACAGTTGTGTGTTCAATCGGGCCTTTTAAAGACGTGGCATGGTGCAGCAAGAATGTGGCTGTATTTTTAACGTTGTTTATAGTTTTCGTCAAAGATTTTGTCATGGTTTTTTTCTAGGACGAATTCAATGCATTCTTGCACATGAGTGTCTGATCAAACTTTTTCAAGGCCTGCAGCATCAGCACCTCTCCTGTCCATCACAGAAAAATGAAAAAGCTTACAGCACCTGGTATTCCCAGGCGGTCTCCCATCCAAGTACTAACCAGGCCCGACCCTGCTTAGCTTCCGAGATCGGACGAGATCGGGCGTGTTCAGGGTGGTATGGCCGTAAGCGACAGTTGTGTGTTCAATCGGGCCTTTTAAAAATGCATTTGGGCACTTTTTAATCTCTTCATATGTTACTGAGTTTTTTTTCTAGGATGAATTCAATGCATTCTTGCACATGAGTGTCTGATCAAACTTTTTCAAGGCCTGCAGCATCAGTACCTCTCCTGTCCATCACAGAAAAATGAAAAAGCTTACAGCACCTGGTATTCCCAGGCGGTCTCCCATCCAAGTACTAACCAGGCCCGACCCTGCTTAGCTTCCGAGATCGGACGAGATCGGGCGTGTTCAGGGTGGTATGGCCGTAAGCGACAGTTGTGTGTTCAATCGGGCCTTTTAAAAATGCATTTGGGCACTTTTTAATCTCTTCATATGTTACTGTGTTTTTTTTCTAGGATGAATTCAATGCATTCTTGCACATGAGTGTCTGATCAAACTTTTTCAAGGCCTGCAGCATCAGCTCCTCTCCTGTCCATCACAGAAAAATGAAAAAGCTTACAGCACCTGGTATTCCCAGGCGGTCTCCCATCCAAGTACTAACCAGGCCCGACCCTGCTTAGCTTCCGAGATCGGACGAGATCGGGCGTGTTCAGGGTGGTATGGCCGTAAGCGACAGTTGTGTGTTCAATCGGGCCTTTTAAAAATGCATTTGGGCACTTTTTAATCTCTTCATATGTTACTGTGTTTTTTTTCTAGGATGAATTCAATGCATTCTTGCACATGAGTGTCTGATCAAACTTTTTCAAGGCCTGCGGCATCAGCACCTCTCCTGTCCATCACAGAAAAATGAAAAAGCTTACAGCACCTGGTATTCCCAGGCGGTCTCCCATCCAAGTACTAACCAGGCCCGACCCTGCTTAGCTTCCGAGATCGGACGAGATCGGGCGTGTTCAGGGTGGTATGGCCGTAAGCGACAGTTGTGTGTTCAATCGGGCCTTTTAAAAATGCATTTGGGCACTTTTTAATCTCTTCATATGTTACTGAGTTTTTTTTCTAGGATGAATTCAATGCATTCTTGCACATGAGTGTCTGATCAAACTTTTTCAAGGCCTGCAGCATCAGCACCTCTCCTGTCCATCACAGAAAAATGAAAAAGCTTACAGCACCTGGTATTCCCAGGCGGTCTCCCATCCAAGTACTAACCAGGCCCGACCCTGCTTAGCTTCCGAGATCGGACGAGATCGGGCGTGTTCAGGGTGGTATGGCCGTAAGCGACAGTTGTGTGTTCAATCGGGCCTTTTAAAAATGCATTTGGGCACTTTTTAATCTCTTCATATGTTACTGTGTTTTTTTTCTAGGATGAATTCAATGCATTCTTGCACATGAGTGTCTGATCAAACTTTTTCAAGGCCTGCAGCATCAGCACCTCTCCTGTCCATCACAGAAAAATGAAAAAGCTTACAGCACCTGGTATTCCCAGGCGGTCTCCCATCCAAGTACTAACCAGGCCCGACCCTGCTTAGCTTCCGAGATCGGACGAAATCGGGCGTGTTCAGGGTGGTATGGCCGTAAGCGACAGTTGTGTGTTCAATCGGGCCTTTTAAAAATGCATTTGGGCACTTTTTAATCTCTTCATATGTTACTGTGTTTTTTTTCTAGGATGAATTCAATGCATTCTTGCACATGAGTGTCTGATCAAACTTTTTCAAGGCCTGCGGCATCAGCACCTCTCCTGTCCATCACAGAAAAATGAAAAAGCTTACAGCACCTGGTATTCCCAGGCGGTCTCCCATCCAAGTACTAACCAGGCCCGACCCTGCTTAGCTTCCGAGATCGGACGAGATCGGGCGTGTTCAGGGTGGTATGGCCGTAAGCGACAGTTGTGTGTTCAATCGGGCCTTTTAAAAATGCATTTGGGCACTTTTTAATCTCTTCATATGTTACTGAGTTTTTTTTCTAGGATGAATTCAATGCATTCTTGCACATGAGTGTCTGATCAAACTTTTTCAAGGCCTGCAGCATCAGCACCTCTCCTGTCCATCACAGAAAAATGAAAAAGCTTACAGCACCTGGTATTCCCAGGCGGTCTCCCATCCAAGTACTAACCAGGCCCGACCCTGCTTAGCTTCCGAGATCGGACGAGATCGGGCGTGTTCAGGGTGGTATGGCCGTAAGCGACAGTTGTGTGTTCAATCGGGCCTTTTAAAAATGCATTTGGGCACTTTTTAATCTCTTCATATGTTACTGTGTTTTTTTTCTAGGATGAATTCAATGCATTCTTGCACATGAGTGTCTGATCAAACTTTTTCAAGGCCTGCAGCATCAGCACCTCTCCTGTCCATCACAGAAAAATGAAAAAGCTTACAGCACCTGGTATTCCCAGGCGGTCTCCCATCCAAGTACTAACCAGGCCCGACCCTGCTTAGCTTCCGAGATCGGACGAAATCGGGCGTGTTCAGGGTGGTATGGCCGTAAGCGACAGTTGTGTGTTCAATCGGGCCTTTTAAAGACGTGGCATGGTGCAGCAAGAATGTGGCTGTATTTTTAACGTTGTTTATAGTTTTCGTCAAAGATTTTGTCATGGTTTTTTTCTAGGACGAATTCAATGCATTCTTGCACATGAGTGTCTGATCAAACTTTTTCAAGGCCTGCAGCATCAGCACCTCTCCTGTCCATCACAGAAAAATGAAAAAGCTTACAGCACCTGGTATTCCCAGGCGGTCTCCCATCCAAGTACTAACCAGGCCCGACCCTGCTTAGCTTCCGAGATCGGACGAGATCGGGCGTGTTCAGGGTGGTATGGCCGTAAGCGAAAGTTGTGTGTTCGATCGGGCCTTTTAAAGACGTGGCATGGTGCAGCAAGAATGTGGTGGGGCATCTGTCTTACAGCACCTGGTATTCCCAGGCGGTCTCCCATCCAAGTACTAACCAGGCCCGACCCTGCTTAGCTTCCGAGATCGGACGAGATCGGGCGTGTTCAGGGTGGTATGGCCGTAAGCGACAGTTGTGTGTTCAATCGGGCCTTTTAAAAATGCATTTGGGCACTTTTTAATCTCTTCATATGTTACTGAGTTTTTTTTCTAGGATGAATTCAATGCATTCTTGCACATGAGTGTCTGATCAAACTTTTTCAAGGCCTGCAGCATCAGTACCTCTCCTGTCCATCACAGAAAAATGAAAAAGCTTACAGCACCTGGTATTCCCAGGCGGTCTCCCATCCAAGTACTAACCAGGCCCGACCCTGCTTAGCTTCCGAGATCAGACGAGATCGGGCGTGTTCAGGGTGGTATGGCCGTAAGCGACAGTTGTGTGTTCAATCGGGCCTTTTAAAAATGCATTTGGGCACTTTTTAATCTCTTCATATGTTACTGTGTTTTTTTTCTAGGATGAATTCAATGCATTCTTGCACATGAGTGTCTGATCAAACTTTTTCAAGGCCTGCAGCATCAGCTCCTCTCCTGTCCATCACAGAAAAATGAAAAAGCTTACAGCACCTGGTATTCCCAGGCGGTCTCCCATCCAAGTACTAACCAGGCCCGACCCTGCTTAGCTTCCGAGATCGGACGAGATCGGGCGTGTTCAGGGTGGTATGGCCGTAAGCGACAGTTGTGTGTTCAATCGGGCCTTTTAAAGACGTGGCATGGTGCAGCAAGAATGTGGCTGTATTTTTAACGTTGTTTATAGTTTTCGTCAAAGATTTTGTCATGGTTTTTTTCTATGATGAATTCAATGCATTCTTGCACATGAGTGTCTGATCAAACTTTTTCAAGGCCTGCAGCATCAGTACCTCTCCTGTCCATCACAGAAAAATGAAAAAGCTTACAGCACCTGGTATTCCCAGGCGGTCTCCCATCCAAGTACTAACCAGGCCCGACCCTGCTTAGCTTCCGAGATCGGACGAGATCGGGCGTGTTCAGGGTGGTATGGCCGTAAGCGACAGTTGTGTGTTCAATCCGGCCTTTTAAAAATGCATTTGGGCACTTTTTAATCTCTTCATATGTTACTGTGTTTTTTTTCTAGGATGAATTCAATGCATTCTTGCACATGAGTGTCTGATCAAACTTTTTCAAGGCCTGCAGCATCAGCACCTCTCCTGTCCATCACAGAAAAATGAAAAAGCTTACAGCACCTGGTATTCCCAGGCGGTCTCCCATCCAAGTACTAACCAGGCCCGACCCTGCTTAGCTTCCGAGATCGGACGAGATCGGGCGTGTTCAGGGTGGTATGGCCGTAAGCGACAGTTGTGTGTTCAATCGGGCCTTTTAAAAATGCATTTGGGCACTTTTTAATCTCTTCATATGTTACTGTGTTTTTTTTCTAGGATGAATTCAATGCATTCTTGCACATGAGTGTCTGATCAAACTTTTTCAAGGCCTGCAGCATCAGCACCTCTCCTGTCCATCACAGAAAAATGAAAAAGCTTACAGCACCTGGTATTCCCAGGCGGTCTCCCATCCAAGTACTAACCAGGCCCGACCCTGCTTAGCTTCCGAGATCGGACGAGATCGGGCGTGTTCAGGGTGGTATGGCCGTAAGCAACAGTTGTGTGTTCAATCCGGCCTTTTAAAGACGTGGCATGGTGCAGCAAGAATGTGATGGGGCATCTGCCCCACCACATTCTTGAATTTGGCTGTATTTTTAACGTTGTTTATAGTTTTCGTCAAAAATTTTTTCATGGTTTTTTTCTATGATGAATTCAATGCATTCTTGCACATGAGTGTCTGATCAAACTTTTTCAAGGCCTGCAGCATCAGCACCTCTTCTGTCCATCACAGAAAAATGAAAAAGCTTACAGCACCTGGTATTCCCAGGCGGTCTCCCATCCAAGTACTAACCAGGCCCGACCCTGCTTAGCTTCCGAGATCGGACGAGATCGGGCGTGTTCAGGGTGGTATGGCCGTAAGCGACAGTTGTGTGTTCAATCGGGCCTTTTAAAGACGTGGTATGGTGCAGCAAGAATGTGGTGGGGCATCTGTCTTACAGCACCTGGTATTCCCAGGCGGTCTCCCATCCAAGTACTAACCAGGCCCGACCCTGCTTAGCTTCCGAGATCGGACGAGATCGGGCGTGTTCAGGGTGGTATGGCCGTAAGCGACAGTTGTGTGTTCAATCGGGCCTTTTAAAGACGTGGCATGGTGCAGCAAGAATGTGGCTGTATTTTTAACGTTGTTTATAGTTTTCGTCAAAGATTTTGTCATGGTTTTTTTCTATGATGAATTCAATGCATTCTTGCACATGAGTGTCTGATCAAACTTTTTCAAGGCCTGCAGCATCAGCACCTCTCCTGTCCATCACAGAAAAATGAAAAAGCGTACAGCACCTGGTATTCCCAGGCGGTCTCCCATCCAAGTACTAACCAGGCCCGACCCTGCTTAGCTTCCGAGATCGGACGAGATCGGGCGTGTTCAGGGTGGTATGGCTGTAAGCGACAGTTGTGTGTTCAATCGGGCCTTTTAAAAATGCATTTGGGCACTTTTTAATCTCTTCATATGTTACTGTGTTTTTTTTCTAGGATCAATTCAATGCATTCTTGCACATGAGTGTCTGATCAAACCTTTTCAAGGCCTGCAGCATCAGCACCTCTCCTGTCCATCACAGAAAAATGAAAAAGCTTACAGCACCTGGTATTCCCAGGCGGTCTCCCATCCAAGTACTAACCAGGCCCGACCCTGCTTAGCTTCCGAGATCGGACGAGATCGGGCGTGTTCAGGGTGGTATGGCCGTCAGCGACAGTTGTGTGTTCGATCGGGCCTTTTAAAGACGTGGCATGGTGCAGCAAGAATGTGGCTGTATTTTTAACGTTGTTTATAGTTTTCGTCAAAGATTTTGTCATGGTTTTTTTCTATGATGAATTCAATGCATTCTTGCACATGAGTGTCTGATCAAACTTTTTCAAGGCCTGCAGCATCAGCACCTCTTCTGTCCATCACAGAAAAATGAAAAAGCTTACAGCACCTGGTATTCCCAGGCGGTCTCCCATCCAAGTACTAACCAGGCCCGACCCTGCTTAGCTTCCGAGATCGGACGAGATCGGGCGTGTTCAGGGTGGTATGGCCGTAAGCGACAGTTGTGTGTTCAATCGGGCCTTTTAAAAATGCATTTGGGCACTTTTTAATCTCTTCATATGTTACTGTGTTTTTTTTCTAGGATGAATTCAATGCATTCTTGCACATGAGTGTCTGATCCAACTTTTTCAAGGCCTGCAGCATCAGCACCTCTCCTGTCCATCACAGAAAAATGAAAAAGCTTACAGCACCTGGTATTCCCAGGCGGTCTCCCATCCAAGTACTAACCAGGCCCGACCCTGCTTAGCTTCCGAGATCGGACGAGATCGGGCGTGTTCAGGGTGGTATGGCCGTAAGCGACAGTTGTGTGTTCAATCGGGCCTTTTAAAAATGCATTTGGGCACTTTTTAATCTTTTCATATGTTACTGTGTTTTTTTTCTAGGATGAATTCAATGCATTCTTGCACATGAGTGTCTGATCCAACTTTTTCAAGGCCTGCAGCATCAGCACCTCTCCTGTCCATCACAGAAAAATGAAAAAGCTTACAGCACCTGGTATTCCCAGGCGGTCTCCCATCCAAGTACTAACCAGGCCCGACCCTGCTTAGCTTCCGAGATCGGACGAGATCGGGCGTGTTCAGGGTGGTATGGCCGTAAGCGACAGTTGTGTGTTCAATCGGGCCTTTTAAAAATGCATTTGGGCACTTTTTAATCTCTTCATATGTTACTGTGTTTTTTTTCTAGGATGAATTCAATGCATTCTTGCACATGAGTGTCTGATCAAACTTTTTCAAGGCCTGCAGCATCAGCACCTCTCCTGTCCATCACAGAAAAATGAAAAAGCTTACAGCACCTGGTATTCCCAGGCGGTCTTCCATCCAAGTACTAACCAGGCCCGACCCTGCTTAGCTTCCGAGATCGGACGAGATCGGGCGTGTTCAGGGTGGTATGGCCGTAAGCGACAGCTGTGTGTTCAATCAGGCCTTTTAAAAATGCATTTGGGCACTTTTTAATCTCTTCATATGTTACTGTGTTTTTTTTCTAGGATGAATTCAATGCATTCTTGCACATGAGTGTCTGATCAAACTTTTTCAAGGCCTGCAGCATCAGCACCTCTCCTGTCCATCACAGAAAAATGAAAAAGCTTACAGCACCTGGTATTCCCAGGCGGTCTCCCATCCAAGTACTAACCAGGCCCGACCCTGCTTAGCTTCCGAAATCGGACGAGATCGGACGTGTTCAGGGTGGTATGGCCGTAAGCGACAGTTG
>NW_027211615.1:2890000-2900000 GCF_022749685.1 Semicossyphus pulcher
AATGAAAAAGCTTACAGCACCTGGTATTCCCAGGCGGTCTCCCATCCAAGTACTAACCAGGCCCGACCCTGCTTAGCTTCCGAGATCGGACGAGATCGGGCGTGTTCAGGGTGGTATGGCCGTAAGCGACAGTTGTGTGTTCAATCGGGCCTTTTAAAAATGCATTTGGGCACTTTTTAATCTCTTCATATGTTACTGTGTTTTTTTTCTAGGATGAATTCAATGCATTCTTGCACATGAGTGTCTGATCCAACTTTTTCAAGGCCTGCAGCATCAGCACCTCTCCTGTCCATCACAGAAAAATGAAAAAGCTTACAGCACCTGGTATTCCCAGGCGGTCTCCCATCCAAGTACTAACCAGGCCCGACCCTGCTTAGCTTCCGAGATCGGACGAGATCGGGCGTGTTCAGGGTGGTATGGCCGTAAGCGACAGTTGTGTGTTCAATCGGGCCTTTTAAAAATGCATTTGGGCACTTTTTAATCTCTTCATATGTTACTGTGTTTTTTTTCTAGGATGAATTCAATGCATTCTTGCACATGAGTGTCTGATCAAACTTTTTCAAGGCCTGCAGCATCAGCACCTCTCCTGTCCATCACAGAAAAATGAAAAAGCTTACAGCACCTGGTATTCCCAGGCGGTCTCCCATCCAAGTACTAACCAGGCCCGACCCTGCTTAGCTTCCGAGATCGGACGAGATCGGGCGTGTTCAGGGTGGTATGGCCGTAAGCGACAGTTGTGTGTTCAATCGGGCCTTTTAAAAATGCATTTGGGCACTTTTTAATCTCTTCATATGTTACTGTGTTTTTTTTCTAGGATGAATTCAATGCATTCTTGCACATGAGTGTCTGATCAAACTTTTTCAAGGCCTGCAGCATCAGCACCTCTCCTGTCCATCACAGAAAAGTGAAAAAGCTTACAGCACCTGGTATTCCTAGGCAGTCTCCCATCCAAGTACTAACCAGGCCCGACCCTGCTTAGCTTCCGAGATCGGACGAGATCGGGCGTGTTCAGGGTGGTATGGCCGTAAGCGACAGTTGTGTGTTCAATCAGGCCTTTTAAAAATGCATTTGGGCACTTTTTAATCTCTTCATATGTTACTGTGTTTTTTTTCCAGGATGAATTCAATGCATTCTTGCACATGAGTGTCTGATCAAACTATTTCAAGGCCTGCAGCATCAGCACCTCTCCTGTCCATCACAGAAAAATGAAAAAGCTTACAGCACCTGGTATTCCCAGGCGGTCTCCCATCCAAGTACTAACCAGGCCCGACCCTGCTTAGCAACCGAGATCGGACGAGATCGGGCGTGTTCAGGGTGGTATGGCCGTAAGCGACAGTTGTGTGTTCAATCGGGCCTTTTAAAAATGCATTTGGGCACTTTTTAATCTCTTCATATGTTACTGTGTTTTTTTTCTATGATGAATTCAATGCATTCTTGCACATGAGTGTCTGATCCAACTTTTTCAAGGCCTGCAGCATCAGCACCTCTCCTGTCCATCACAGAAAAATGAAAAAGCTTACAGCACCTGGTATTCCCAGGCGGTCTCCCATCCAAGTACTAACCAGGCCCGACCCTGCTTAGCTTCCGAGATCGGACGAGATCGGGCGTGTTCAGGGTGGTATGGCCGAAAGCGACAGTTGTGTGTTCAATCGGGCCTTTTAAAAATGCATTTGGGCACTTTTTAATCTCTTCATATGTTACTGTGTTTTTTTTCTAGGATGAATTCAATGCATTCTTGCACATGAGTGTCTGATCAAACTTTTTCAAGGCCTGCAGCATCAGCACCTCTCCTGTCCATCACAGAAAAATGAAAAAGCTTACAGCACCTGGTATTCCCAGGCGGTCTCCCATCCAAGTACTAACCAGGCCCGACCCTGCTTAGCTTCCGAGATCGGACGTGATCGGGCGTGTTCAGGGTGGTATGGCCGTAAGCGACACTTGTGTGTTCAATCGGGCCTTTTAAAGACGTGGCATGGTGCAGCAAGAATGTGGCTGTATTTTTAACGTTGTTTATAGTTTTCGTCAAAAATTTTGTCATGGTTTTTTTCTATGATGAATTCAATGCATTCTTGCACATGAGTGTCTGATCAAACTTTTTCAAGGCCTGCAGCATCAGCACCTCTCCTGTCCATCACAGAAAAATGAAAAAGCTTACAGCACCTGGTATTCCCAGGCGGTCTCCCATCCAAGTACTAACCAGGCCCGACCCTGCTGAGCTTCCGAGATCGGACGAGATCGGGCGTGTTCAGGGTGGTATGGCCGTAAGCGACAGTTGTGTGTTCAATCGGGCCTTTTAAAAATGCATTTGGGCTTTTTTTAATCTCTTCATATGTTACTGTGTTTTTTTTCTAGGATGAATTCAATGCATTCTTGCACATGAGTGTCTGATCAAACTTTTTAAAGGCCTGCAGCATCAGCACCTCTCCTGTCCATCACAGAAAAATGAAAAAGCTTACAGCACCTGGTATTCCCAGGCGGTCTCCCATCCAAGTACTAACCAGGCCCGACCCTGCTTAGCTTCCGAGATCGGACGAGATCGGGCGTGTTCAGGGTGGTATGGCCGTAAACGACAGTTGTGTGTTCAATCGGGCCTTTTAAAGACGTGGCATGGTGCAGCAAGAATGTGATGGGGCATCTGCCCCACCACATTCTTGAATTTGGCTGTATTTTTAACGTTGTTTATAGTTTTCGTCAAAAATTTTGTCATGGTTTTTTTCTATGATGAATTCAATGCATTCTTGCACATGAGTGTCTGATCCAACTTTTTCAAGGCCTGCAGCATCAGCACCTCTCCTGTCCATCACAGAAAAATGAAAAAGCTTACAGCACCTGGTATTCCCAGGCGGTCTCCCATCCAAGTACTAACCAGGCCCGACCCTGCTTAGCTTCCGAGATCGGACGAGATCGGGCGTGTTCAGGGTGGTATGGCCGAAAGCGACAGTTGTGTGTTCAATCGGGCCTTTTAAAAATGCATTTGGGCACTTTTTAATCTCTTCATATGTTACTGTGTTTTTTTTCTAGGATGAATTCAATGCATTCTTGCACATGAGTGTCTGATCAAACTTTTTCAAGGCCTGCAGCATCAGCACCTCTCCTGTCCATCACAGAAAAATGAAAAAGCTTACAGCACCTGGTATTCCCAGGCGGTCTCCCATCCAAGTACTAACCAGGCCCGACCCTGCTTAGCTTCCGAGATCGGACGTGATCGGGCGTGTTCAGGGTGGTATGGCCGTAAGCGACACTTGTGTGTTCAATCGGGCCTTTTAAAGACGTGGCATGGTGCAGCAAGAATGTGGCTGTATTTTTAACGTTGTTTATAGTTTTCGTCAAAAATTTTGTCATGGTTTTTTTCTATGATGAATTCAATGCATTCTTGCACATGAGTGTCTGATCAAACTTTTTCAAGGCCTGCAGCATCAGCACCTCTCCTGTCCATCACAGAAAAATGAAAAAGCTTACAGCACCTGGTATTCCCAGGCGGTCTCCCATCCAAGTACTAACCAGGCCCGACCCTGCTGAGCTTCCGAGATCGGACGAGATCGGGCGTGTTCAGGGTGGTATGGCCGTAAGCGACAGTTGTGTGTTCAATCGGGCCTTTTAAAAATGCATTTGGGCTTTTTTTAATCTCTTCATATGTTACTGTGTTTTTTTTCTAGGATGAATTCAATGCATTCTTGCACATGAGTGTCTGATCAAACTTTTTAAAGGCCTGCAGCATCAGCACCTCTCCTGTCCATCACAGAAAAATGAAAAAGCTTACAGCACCTGGTATTCCCAGGCGGTCTCCCGTCCAAGTACTAACCAGGCCCGACCCTGCTTAGCTTCCGAGATCGGACGAGATCGGGCGTGTTCAGGGTGGTATGGCCGTAAACGACAGTTGTGTGTTCAATCGGGCCTTTTAAAGACGTGGCATGGTGCAGCAAGAATGTGATGGGGCATCTGCCCCACCACATTCTTGAATTTGGCTGTATTTTTAACGTTGTTTATAGTTTTCGTCAAAAATTTTGTCATGGTTTTTTTCTATGATGAATTCAATGCATTCTTGCACATGAGTGTCTGATCAAACTTTTTCAAGGCCTGCAGCATCAGCACCTCTCCTGTCCATCACAGAAAAATGAAAAAGCTTACAGCACCTGGTATTCCCAGGCGGTCTCCCATCCAAGTACTAACCAGGCCCGACCCTGCTTAGCTTCCGAGATCGGACGAGATCGGGCGTGTTCAGGGTGGTATGGCCGTAAGCGACAGTTGTGTGTTCAATCGGGCCTTTTAAAAATGCATTTGGGCACTTTTTAATCTCTTCATATGTTACTGTGTTTTTTTTCTAGGATGAATTCAATGCATTCTTGCACATGAGTGTCTGATCAAACTTTTTCAAGGCCTGCAGCATCAGCACCTCTCCTGTCCATCACAGAAAAATGAAAAAGCTTACAGCACCTGGTATTCCCAGGCGGTCTCCCATCCAAGTACTAACCAGGCCCGACCCTGCTTAGCTTCCGAGATCGGACGAGATCGGGCGTGTTCAGGGTGGTATGGCCGTAAGCGACAGTTGTGTGTTCAATCGGGCCTTTTAAAAATGCATTTGGGCACTTTTTAATCTCTTCATATGTTACTGTGTTTTTTTTCTAGGATGAATTCAATGCATTCTTGCACATGAGTGTCTGATCAAACTTTTTCAAGGCCTGCAGCATCAGCACCTCTCCTGTCCATCACAGAAAAATGAAAAAGCTTACAGCACCTGGTATTCCCAGGCGGTCTCCCATCCAAGTACTAACCAGGCCCGACCCTGCTTAGCTTCCGAGATCGGACGAGATCGGGCGTGTTCAGGGTGGTATGGCCGTAAGCGACAGTTGTGTGTTCAATCGGGCCTTTTAAAAATGCATTTGGGCACTTTTTAATCTCTTCATATGTTACTGTGTTTTTTTTCTAGGATGAATTCAATGCATTCTTGCACATGAGTGTCTGATCCAACTTTTTCAAGGCCTGCAGCATCAGCACCTCTCCTGTCCATCACAGAAAAATGAAAAAGCTTACAGCACCTGGTATTCCCAGGCGGTCTCCCATCCAAGTACTAACCAGGCCCGACCCTGCTTAGCTTCCGAGATCGGACGAGATCGGGCGTGTTCAGGGTGGTATGGCCGTAAGCGACAGTTGTGTGTTCAATCAGGCCTTTTAAAAATGCATTTGGGCACTTTTTAATCTCTTCATTTGTTACTGTGTTTTTTTTCTAGGATGAATTCAATGCATTCTTGCACATGAGTGTCTGATCAAACTTTTTCAAGGCCTGCAGCATCAGCACCTCTCCTGTCCATCACAGAAAAATGAAAGAGCTTACAGCACCTGGTATTCCCAGGCGGTCTCCCATCCAAGTACTAACCAGGCCCAACCCTGCTTAGCTTCCGAGATCGGACGAGATCGGGCGTGTTCAGGGTGGTATGGCCGTAAGCGACAGTTGTGTGTTCAATCGGGCCTTTTAAAAATGCATTTGGGCACTTTTTAATCTCTTCATATGTTACTGTGTTTTTTTTCTAGGATGAATTCAATGCATTCTTGCACATGAGTGTCTGATCAAACTTTTTCAAGGCCTGCAGCATCAGCACCTCTCCTGTCCATCATAGAAAAATGAAAAAGCTTACAGCACCTGGTATTCCCAGGCGGTCTCCCATCCAAGTACTAACCAGGCCCGACCCTGCTTAGCTTCCGAGATCGGACGAGATCGGGCGTGTTCAGGGTGGTATGGCCGTAAGCGACAGTTGTGTGTTCAATCGGGCCTTTTAAAAATGCATTTGGGCACTTTTTAATCTCTTCATATGTTACTGTGTTGTTTTTCTAGGATGAATTCAATGCATTCTTGCACATGAGTGTCTGCTCAAACTTTTTCAAGGCCTGCAGCATCAGCACCTCTCCTGTCCATCACAGAAAAATGAAAAAGCTTACAGCACCTGGTATTCCCAGGCGGTCTCCCATCCAAGTACTAACCAGGCCCGACCCTGCTTAGCTTCCGAGATCGGACGAGATCGGGCGTGTTCAGGGTGGTATGGCCGTAAGCGACAGTTGTGTGTTCAATCGGGCCTTTTAAAGACGTGGCATGGTGCAGCAAGAATGTGGCTGTATTTTTAACGTTGTTTATAGTTTTCGTCAAAGATTTTGTCATGGTTTTTTTCTATGATGAATTCAATGCATTCTTGCACATGAGTGTCTGATCAAACTTTTTCAAGGCCTGCAGCATCAGCACCTCTCCTGTCCATCACAGAAAAATGAAAAAGCTTACAGCACCTGGTATTCCCAGGCGGTCTCCCATCCAAGTACTAACCAGGCCCGACCCTGCTTAGCTTCCGAGATCGGACGAGATCGGGCGTGTTCAGGGTGGTATGGCCGTAAGCGACAGTTGTGTGTTCAATCGGGCCTTTTAAAGACGTGGCATGGTGCAGCAAGAATGTGGCTGTATTTTTAACGTTGTTTATAGTTTTCGTCAAAGATTTTGTCATGGTTTTTTTCTAGGACGAATTCAATGCATTCTTGCACATGAGTGTCTGATCAAACTTTTTCAAGGCCTGCAGCATCAGCACCTCTCCTGTCCATCACAGAAAAATGAAAAAGCTTACAGCACCTGGTATTCCCAGGCGGTCTCCCATCCAAGTACTAACCAGGCCCGACCCTGCTTAGCTTCCGAGATCGGACGAGATCGGGCGTGTTCAGGGTGGTATGGCCGTAAGTGAAAGTTGTGTGTTCGATCGGGCCTTTTAAAGACGTGGCATGGTGCAGCAAGAATGTGGTGGGGCATCTGTCTTACAGCACCTGGTATTCCCAGGCGGTCTCCCATCCAAGTACTAACCAGGCCCGACCCTGCTTAGCTTCCGAGATCGGACGAGATCGGGCGTGTTCAGGGTGGTATGGCCGTAAGCGACAGTTGTGTGTTCAATCGGGCCTTTTAAAAATGCATTTGGGCACTTTTTAATCTCTTCATATGTTACTGTGTTTTTTTTCTAGGATGAATTCAATGCATTCTTGCACATGAGTGTCTGATCAAACTTTTTCAAGGCCTGCAGCATCAGCACCTCTTCTGTCCATCACAGAAAAATGAAAAAACTTACAGCACCTGGTATTCCCAGGCGGTCTCCCATCCAAGTACTAACCAGGCCCAACCCTGCTTAGCTTCCGAGATCGGATGAGATCGGGCGTGTTCAGGGTGGTATGGCCGTAAGCGACAGTTGTGTGTTCAATCAGGCCTTTTAAAAATGCATTTGGGCACTTTTTAATCTCTTCATATGTTACTGTGTTTTTTTTCCAGGATGAATTCAATGCATTCTTGCATATGAGTGTCTGATCAAACTTTTTCAAGGCCTGCAGCATCAGCACCTCTCCTGTCCATCACAGAAAAATGAAAAAGCTTACAGCACCTGGTATTCCCAGGCGGTCTCCCATCCAAGTACTAACCAGGCCCGACCCTGCTTAGCTTCCGAGATCGGACGAGATCGGGCGTGTTCAGGGTGGTATGGCCGTAAGCGACAGTTGTGTGTTCAATCGGGCCTTTTAAAAATGCATTTGGGCACTTTTTAATCTCTTCATATGTTACTGTGTTTTTTTTCTAGGATCAATTCAATGCATTCTTGCACATGAGTGTCTGATCAAACTTTTTCAAGGCCTGCAGCATCAGCACCTCTCCTGTCCATCATAGAAAAATGAAAAAGCTTACAGCACCTGGTATTCCCAGGCGGTCTCCCATCCAAGTACTAACCAGGCCCGACCCTGCTTAGCTTCCGAGATCGGACGAGATCGGGCGTGTTCAGGGTGGTATGGCTGTAAGCGACAGTTGTGTGTTCAATCGGGCCTTTTAAAAATGCATTTGGGCACTTTTTAATCTCTTCATATGTTACTGTGTTTTTTTTCTAGGATGAATTCAATGCATTCTTGCACATGAGTGTCTGCTCAAACTTTTTCAAGGCCTGCAGCATCAGCACCTCTCCTGTCCATCACAGAAAAATGAAAAAGCTTACAGCACCTGGTATTCCCAGGCGGTCTCCCATCCAAGTACTAACCAGGCCCGACCCTGCTTAGCTTCCGAGATCGGACGAGATCGGGCGTGTTCAGGGTGGTATGGCCGTAAGCGACAGTTGTGTGTTCAATCGGGCCTTTTAAAGACGTGGCATGGTGCAGCAAGAATGTGGCTGTATTTTTAACGTTGTTTATAGTTTTCGTCAAAGATTTTGTCATGGTTTTTTTCTATGATGAATTCAATGCATTCTTGCACATGAGTGTCTGATCAAACTTTTTCAAGGCCTGCAGCATAAGCACCTCTCCTGTCCATCACAGAAAAATGAAAAAGCTTACAGCACCTGGTATTCCCAGGCGGTCTCCCATCCAAGTACTAACCAGGCCCGACCCTGCTTAGCTTCCGAGATCGGACGAGATCGGGCGTGTTCAGGGTGGTATGGCCGTAAGCGACAGTTGTGTGTTCAATCGGGCCTTTTAAAGACGTGGCATGGTGCAGCAAGAATGTGGCTGTATTTTTAACGTTGTTTATAGTTTTCGTCAAAGATTTTGTCATGGTTCTTTTCTATGATGAATTCAATGCATTCTTGCACATGAGTGTCTGATCAAACTTTTTCAAGGCCTGCAGCATCAGCACCTCTCCTGTCCATCACAGAAAAATGAAAAAGCTTACAGCACCTGGTATTCCCAGGCGGTCTCCCATCCAAGTACTAACCAGGCCCGACCCTGCTTAGCTTCCGAGATCGGACGAGATCGGGCGTGTTCAGGGTGGTATGGCCGTAAGCGACAGTTGTGTGTTCAATCGGGCCTTTTAAAAATGCATTTGGGCACTTTTTAATCTCTTCATATGTTACTGTGTTTTTTTTCTAGGATGAATTCAATGCATTCTTGCACATGAGTGTCTGATCAAACTTTTTCAAGGCCTGCAGCATCAGCACCTCTCCTGTCCATCACAGAAAAATGAAAAAGCTTACAGCACCTGGTATTCCCAGGCGGTCTCCCATCCAAGTACTAACCAGGCCCGACCCTGCTTAGCTTCCGAGATCGGACGAGATCGGGCGTGTTCAGGGTGGTATGGCCGTAAGCGACAGTTGTGTGTTCAATCGGGCCTTTTAAAAATGCATTTGGGCACTTTTTAATCTCTTCATATGTTACTGTGTTTTTTTTCTAGGATGAATTCAATGCATTCTTGCACATGAGTGTCTGATCAAACTTTTTCAAGGCCTGCAGCATCAGCACCTCTCCTGTCCATCACAGAAAAATGAAAAAGCTTACAGCACCTGGTATTCCCAGGCGGTCTCCCATCCAAGTACTAACCAGGCCCGACCCTGCTTAGCTTCCGAGATCAGACGAGATCGGGCGTGTTCAGGGTGGTATGGCCGTAAGCGACAGTTGTGTGTTCAATCGGGCCTTTTAAAGACGTGGCATGGTGCAGCAAGAATGCGGTGGGGCATCTGCCCCACCACATTCTTGAATTTGGCTGTATTTTTAACGTTGTTTATAGTTTTCGTCAAAGATTTTGTCATGGTTTTTTTCTATGATGAATTCAATGCATTCTTGCACATGAGTGTCTGATCAAACTTTTTCAAGGCCTGCAGCATCAGCACCTCTCCTGTCCATCACAGAAAAATGAAAAAGCTTACAGCACCTGGTATTCCCAGGCGGTCTCCCATCCAAGTACTAACCAGGCCCGACCCTGCTTAGCTTCCGAGATCGGACGAGATCGGGCGTGTTCAGGGTGGTATGGCCGTAAGCGACAGTTGTGTGTTCAATCGGGCCTTTTAAAAATGCATTTGGGCACTTTTTAATCTCTTCATATGTTACTGTGTTTTTTTTCTAGGATGAATTCAATGCATTCTTGCACATGAGTGTCTGATCAAACTTTTTCAAGGCCTGCAGCATCAGCACCTCTACTGTCCATCACAGAAAAATGAAAAAGCTTACAGCACCTGGTATTCCCAGGCGGTCTCCCATCCAAGTACTAACCAGGCCCGACCCTGCTTAGCTTCCG
>NW_027211615.1:2905000-2935000 GCF_022749685.1 Semicossyphus pulcher
ACATGAGTGTCTGATCCAACTTTTTCAAGGCCTGCAGCATCAGCACCTCTCCTGTCCATCACAGAAAAATGAAAAAGCTTACAGCACCTGGTATTCCCAGGCGGTCTCCCATCCAAGTACTAACCAGGCCCGACCCTGCTTAGCTTCCGAGATCGGACGAGATCGGGCGTGTTCAGGGTGGTATGGCCGTAAGCGACAGCTGTGTGTTCAATCGGGCCTTTTAAAAATGCATTTGGGCACTTTTTAATCTCTTCATATGTTACTGTGTTTTTTTTCTAGGATGAATTCAATGCATTCTTGCACATGAGTGTCTGATCAAACTTTTTCAAGGCCTGCAGCATCAGCACCTCTCCTGTCCATCACAGAAAAATGAAAAAGCTTACAGCACCTGGTATTCCCAGGCGGTCTCCCATCCAAGTACTAACCAGGCCCGACCCTGCTTAGCTTCCGAGATCGGACGAGATCGGGCGTGTTCAGGGTGGTATGGCCGTAAGCGACAGTTGTGTGTTCAATCGGGCCTTTTAAAAATGCATTTGGGCACTTTTTAATCTCTTCATATGTTACTGTGTTTTTTTTCTAGGATGAATTCAATGCATTCTTGCACATGAGTGTCTGATCCAACTTTTTCAAGGCCTGCAGCATCAGCACCTCTCCTGTCCATCACAGAAAAATGAAAAAGCTTACAGCACCTGGTATTCCCAGGCGGTCTCCCATCCAAGTACTAACCAGGCCCGACCCTGCTTAGCTTCCGAGATCGGACGAGATCGGGCGTGTTCAGGGTGGTATGGCCGTAAGCGACAGTTGTGTGTTCAATCGGGCCTTTTAAAGACGTGGCATGGTGCAGTAAGAATGCGGTGGGGCATCTGCCCCACCACATTCTTGAATTTGGCTGTATTTTTAACGTTGTTTATAGTTTTCGTCAAAGATTTTGTCATGGTTTTTTTCTAGGATGAATTGAATGCATTCTTGCACATGAGTGTCTGATCAAACTTTTTCAAGGCCTGCAGCATCAGCACCTCTCCTGTCCATCACAGAAAAATGAAAAAGCTTACAGCACCTGGTATTCCCAGGCGGTCTCCCATCCAAGTACTAACCAGGCCCGACCCTGCTTAGCTTCCGAGATCGGACGAGATCGGGCGTGTTCAGGGTGGTATGGCCGTAAGCGACAGTTGTGTGTTCAATCGGGCCTTTTAAAAATGCATTTGGGCACATTTTAATCTCTTCATATGTTACTGTGTTTTTTTTTTAGGATGAATTCAATGCATTCTTGCACATGAGTGTCTGATCAAACTTTTTCAAGGCCTGCAGCATCAGCACCTCTCCTGTCCATCACAGAAAAATGAAAAAGCTTACAGCACCTGGTATTCCG
The DNA here is from genome assembly GCF_022749685.1 of Semicossyphus pulcher. Lineage (NCBI taxonomy): Eukaryota > Metazoa > Chordata > Actinopteri > Labriformes > Labridae > Semicossyphus > Semicossyphus pulcher. The sequence continues at coordinate 2,906,370 of NW_027211615.1, forward strand.
AGGCGGTCTCCCATCCAAGTACTAACCAGGCCCGACTCTGCTTAGCTTCCGAGATCGGATGAGATCGGGCGTGTTCAGGGTGGTATGGCCGTAAGCGACAGTTGCGTGTTCAATCGGGCCTTTTAAAAATGCATTTGGGCACTTTTTAATCTCTTCATATGTTACTGTGTTTTTTTTCTAGGATGAATTCAATGCATTCTTGCACATGAGTGTCTGATCAAACTTTTTCAAGGCCTGCAGCATCAGCACCTCTCCTGTCCATCACAGAAAAATGAAAATGCTTACAGCACCTGGTATTCCCAGGCGGTCTCCCATCCAAGTACTAACCAGGCCCGACCCTGCTTAGCTTCCGAGATCGGACGAGATCTGGCGTGTTCAGGGTGGTATGGCCGTAAGCGACAGTTGTGTGTTCAATCGGGCCTTTTAAAGACGTGGCATGGTGCAGCAAGAATGTGGCTGTATTTTTAACGTTGTTTATAGTTTTCGTCAAAGATTTTGTCATGGTTTTTTTCTATGATGAATTCAATGCATTCTTGCACATGAGTGTCTGATCAAACTTTTTCAAGGCCTGCAGCATCAGCACCTCTCCTGTCCATCACAGAAAAATGAAAAAGCTTACAGCACCTGGTATTCCCAGGCGGTCTCCCATCCAAGTACTAACCAGGCCCGACCCTGCTTAGCTTCCGAGATCGGACGAGATCGGGCGTGTTCAGGGTGGTATGGCCGTAAGCAACAGTTGTGTGTTCAATCGGGCCTTTTAAAAATGCATTTGGGCACTTTTTAATCTCTTCATATGTTACTGTGTTTTTTTTCTAGGATGAATTCAATGCATTCTTGCACATGAGTGTCTGATCCAACTTTTTCAAGGCCTGCAGCATCAGCACCTCTCCTGTCCATCACAGAAAAATGAAAAAGCTTACAGCACCTGGTATTCCCAGGCGGTCTCCCATCCAAGTACTAACCAGGCCCGACCCTGCTTAGCTTCCGAGATCGGACGAGATCGGCCGTGTTCAGGGTGGTATGGCCGTAAGCGACAGTTGTGTGTTCAATCGGGCCTTTTAAAGACGTGGCATGGTGCAGCAAGAATGTGGCTGTATTTTTAACGTTGTTTATACTTTTCGTCAAAGATTTTGTCATGGTTTTTTTCTATGATGAATTCAATGCATTCTTGCACATGAGTGTCTGATCAAACTTTTTCAAGGCCTGCAGCATCAGCACCTCTCCTGTCCATCACAGAAAAATGAAAAAGCTTACAGCACCTGGTATTCCCAGGCGGTCTCCCATCCAAGTACTAACCAGGCCCGACCCTGCTTAGCTTCCGAGATCAGACGAGATCGGGCGTGTTCAGGGTGGTATGGCCGTACGCGACAGTTGTGTGTTCAATCGGGCCTTTTAAAAATGCATTTTGGCACTTTTTAATCTCTTCATATTTTACTGTGTTTTTTTTCTAGGATGAATTCAATGCATTCTTGCACATGAGTGTCTGATCCAACTTTTTCAAGGCCTGCAGCATCAGCACCTCTCCTGTCCATCACAGAAAAATGAAAAAGCTTACAGCACCTGGTATTCCCAGGCGGTCTCCCATCCAAGTACTAACCAGGCCCGACCCTGCTTAGCTTCCGAGATCGGACGAGATCGGGCGTGTTCAGGTTGGTATGGCCGTAAGCGACAGTTGTGTGTTCAATCGGGCCTTTTAAAAATGCATTTGGGCACTTTTTAATCTCTTCATATGTTACTGTGTTTTTTTTCTAGGATGAATTCAATGCATTCTTGCACATGAGTGTCTGATCAAACTTTTTCAAGGCCTGCAGCATCAGCACCTCTCCTGTCCATCACAGAAAAATGAAAAAGCTTACAGCACCTGGTATTCCCAGGCGGTCTCCCATCCAAGTACTAACCAGGCCCGACCCTGCTTAGCTTCCGAGATCGGACGAGATCGGGCGTGTTCAGGGTGGTATGGCCGTAAGCGACAGTTGTGTGTTCAATCGGGCCTTTTAAAAATGCATTTGGGCACTTTTTAATCTCTTCATATGTTACTGTGTTTTTTTTCTAGGATGAATTCAATGCATTCTTGCACATGAGTGTCTGATCAAACTTTTTCAAGGCCTGCAGCATCAGCACCTCTTCTGTCAATCACAGAAAAATGAAAAAACTTACAGCACCTGGTATTCCCAGGCGGTCTCCCATCCAAGTACTAACCAGGCCCGACCCTGCTTAGCTTCCGAGATCGGATGAGATCGGGCGTGTTCAGGGTGGTATGGCCGTAAGCGACAGTTGTGTGTTCAATCAGGCCTTTTAAAAATGCATTTGGGCACTTTTTAATCTCTTCATATGTTACTGTGTTTTTTTTCCAGGATGAATTCAATGCATTCTTGCATATGAGTGTCTGATCAAACTTTTTCAAGGCCTGCAGCATCAGCACCTCTCCTGTCCATCACAGAAAAATGAAAAAGCTTACAGCACCTGGTATTCCCAGGCGGTCTCCCATCCAAGTACTAACCAGGCCCGACCCTGCTTAGCTTCCGAGATCGGACGAGATCGGGCGTGTTCAGGGTGGTATGGCCGTAAGCGACAGTTGTGTGTTCAATCGGGCCTTTTAAAAATGCATTTGGGCACTTTTTAATCTCTTCATATGTTACTGAGTTTTTTTTCTAGGATGAATTCAATGCATTCTTGCACATGAGTGTCTGATCTAACTTTTTCAAGGCCTGCAGCATCAGCACCTCTCCTGTCCATCACAGAAAAATGAAAAAGCTTACAGCACCTGGTATTCCCAGGCGGTCTCCCATCCAAGTACTAACCAGGCCCGACCCTGCTTAGCTTCCGAGATCGGACGAGATCGGGCGTGTTCAGGGTGGTATGGCCGTAAGCGACAGTTGTGTGTTCAATCGGGCCTTTTAAAGACGTGGCATGGTGCAGCAAGAATGTGGCTGTATTTTTAACGTTGTTTATAGTTTTCGTCAAAGATTTTGTCATGGTTTTTTTCTAGGACGAATTCAATGCATTCTTGCACATGAGTGTCTGATCAAACTTTTTCAAGGCCTGCAGCATCAGCACCTCTCCTGTCCATCACAGAAAAATGAAAAAGCTTACAGCACCTGGTATTCCCAGGCGGTCTCCCATCCAAGTACTAACCAGGCCCGACCCTGCTTAGCTTCCGAGATCGGACGAGATCGGGCGTGTTCAGGGTGGTATGGCCGTAAGCGAAAGTTGTGTGTTCGATCGGGCCTTTTAAAGACGTGGCATGGTGCAGCAAGAATGTGGTGGGGCATCTGTCTTACAGCACCTGGTATTCCCAGGCGGTCTCCCATCCAAGTACTAACCAGGCCCGACCCTGCTTAGCTTCCGAGATCGGACGAGATCGGGCGTGTTCAGGGTGGTATGGCCGTAAGCGACAGTTGTGTGTTCAATCGGGCCTTTTAAAAATGCATTTGGGCACTTTTTAATCTCTTCATATGTTACTGTGTTTTTTTTCTAGGATGAATTCAATGCATTCTTGCACATGAGTGTCTGATCAAACTTTTTCAAGGCCTGCAGCATCAGCACCTCTTCTGTCCATCACAGAAAAATGAAAAAACTTACAGCACCTGGTATTCCCAGGCGGTCTCCCATCCAAGTACTAACCAGGCCCGACCCTGCTTAGCTTCCGAGATCGGATGAGATCGGGCGTGTTCAGGGTGGTATGGCCGTAAGCGACAGTTGTGTGTTCAATCAGGCCTTTTAAAAATGCATTTGGGCACTTTTTAATCTCTTCATATGTTACTGTGTTTTTTTTCCAGGATGAATTCAATGCATTCTTGCATATGAGTGTCTGATCAAACTTTTTCAAGGCCTGCAGCATCAGCACCTCTCCTGTCCATCACAGAAAAATGAAAAAGCTTACAGCACCTGGTATTCCCAGGCGGTCTCCCATCCAAGTACTAACCAGGCCCGACCCTGCTTAGCTTCCGAGATCGGACGAGATCGGGCGTGTTCAGGGTGGTATGGCCGTAAGCGACAGTTGTGTGTTCAATCGGGCCTTTTAAAGACGTGGCATGGTGCAGCAAGAATGTGGCTGTATTTTTAACGTTGTTTATAGTTTTCGTCAAAGATTTTGTCATGGTTTTTTTCTATGATGAATTCAATGCATTCTTGCACATGAGTGTCTGATCAAACTTTTTCAAGGCCTGCAGCATCAGCACCTCTCCTGTCCATCACAGAAAAATGAAAAAGCTTACAGCACCTGGTATTCCCAGGCTGTCTCCCATCCAAGTACTAACCAGGCCCGACCCTGCTTAGCTTCCGAGATCGGACGAGATCGGGCGTGTTCAGGGTGGTATGGCCGTAAGCGACAGTTGTGTGTTCAATCGGGCCTTTTAAAAATGCATTTGGGCACTTTTTAATCTCTTCATATGTTACTGTGTTTTTTTTCTAGGATGAATTCAATGCATTCTTGCACATGAGTGTCTGATCAAACTTTTTCAAGGCCTGCAGCATCAGCACCTCTCCTGTCCATCACAGAAAAATGAAAAAGCTTACAGCACCTGGTATTCCCAGGCGGTCTCCCATCCAAGTACTAACCAGGCCCGACCCTGCTTAGCTTCCGAGATCGGACGAGATCGGGCGTGTTCAGGGTGGTATGGCCGTAAGCGACAGTTGTGTGTTCAATCGGGCCTTTTAAAAATGCATTTGGGCACTTTTTAATCTCTTCATATGTTACTGTGTTTTTTTTCTAGGATGAATTCAATGCATTCTTGCACATGAGTGTCTGATCAAACTTTTTCAAGGCCTGCAGCATCAGCACCTCTCCTGTCCATCACAGAAAAATGAAAGAGCTTACAGCACCTGGTATTCCCAGGCGGTCTCCCATCCAAGTACTAACCAGGCCCGACCCTGCTTAGCTTCCGAGATCGGACGAGATCGGGCGTGTTCAGGGTGGTATGGCCGTAAGCGACAGTTGTGTGTTCAATCGGGCCTTTTAAAAATGCATTTGGGCACTTTTTAATCTCTTCATATGTTACTGAGTTTTTTTTCTAGGATGAATTCAATGCATTCTTGCACATGAGTGTCTGATCTAACTTTTTCAAGGCCTGCAGCATCAGCACCTCTCCTGTCCATCACAGAAAAATGAAAAAGCTTACAGCACCTGGTATTCCCAGGCGGTCTCCCATCCAAGTACTAACCAGGCCCGACCCTGCTTAGCTTCCGAGATCGGACGAGATCGGGCGTGTTCAGGGTGGTATGGCCGTAAGCGACAGTTGTGTGTTCAATCGGGCCTTTTAAAAATGCATTTGGGCACTTTTTAATCTCTTCATATGTTACTGTGTTTTTTTTCTAGGATGAATTCAATGCATTCTTGCACATGAGTGTCTGATCCAACTTTTTCAAGGCCTGCAGCATCAGCACCTCTCCTGTCCATCACAGAAAAATGAAAAAGCTTACAGCACCTGGTATTCCCAGGCGGTCTCCCATCCAAGTACTAACCAGGCCCGACCCTGCTTAGCTTCCGAGATCGGACGAGATCGGGCGTGTTCAGGGTGGTATGGCCGTAAGCGACAGTTGTGTGTTCAATCGGGCCTTTTAAAAATGCATTTGGGCACTTTTTAATCTCTTCATATGTTACTGAGTTTTTTTTCTAGGATGAATTCAATGCATTCTTGCACATGAGTGTCTGATCTAACTTTTTCAAGGCCTGCAGCATCAGCACCTCTCCTGTCCATCACAGAAAAATGAAAAAGCTTACAGCACCTGGTATTCCCAGGCGGTCTCCCATCCAAGTACTAACCAGGCCCGACCCTGCTTAGCTTCCGAGATCGGACGAGATCGGGCGTGTTCAGGGTGGTATGGCCGTAAGCGACAGTTGTGTGTTCAATCGGGCCTTTTAAAGACGTGGCATGGTGCAGCAAGAATGTGGCTGTATTTTTAACGTTGTTTATAGTTTTCGTCAAAGATTTTGTCATGGTTTTTTTCTAGGATGAATTCAATGCATTCTTGCACATGAGTGTCTGATCAAACTTTTTCAAGGCCTGCAGCATCAGCACCTCTCCTGTCCATCACAGAAAAATGAAAGAGCTTACAGCACCTGGTATTCCCAGGCGGTCTCCCATCCAAGTACTAACCAGGCCCGACCCTGCTTAGCTTCCGAGATCGGACGAGATCGGGCGTGTTCAGGGTGGTATGGCCGTAAGCGACAGTTGTGTGTTCAATCGGGCCTTTTAAAAATGCATTTGGGCACTTTTTAATCTCTTCATATGTTACTGTGTTTTTTTTCTAGGATGAATTCAATGCATTCTTGCACATGAGTGTCTGATCAAACTTTTTCAAGGCCTGCAGCATCAGCACCTCTCCTGTCCATCACAGAAAAATGAAAAAGCTTACAGCACCTGGTATTCCCAGGCGGTCTCCCATCCAAGTACTAACCAGGCCCGACCCTGCTTAGCTTCCGAGATCGGACGAGATCGGGCGTGTTCAGGGTGGTATGGCCGTAAGCGACAGTTGTGTGTTCAATCGGGCCTTTTAAAGACGTGGCATGGTGCAGCAAGAATGTGGCTGTATTTTTAACGTTGTTTATACTTTTCGTCAAAGATTTTGTCATGGTTTTTTTCTATGATGAATTCAATGCATTCTTGCACATGAGTGTCTGATCAAACTTTTTCAAGGCCTGCAGCATCAGCACCTCTCCTGTCCATCACAGAAAAATGAAAAAGCTTACAGCACCTGGTATTCCCAGGCGCTCTCCCATCCAAGTACTAACCAGGCCCGACCCTGCTTAGCTTCCGAGATCGGACGAGATCGGGCGTGTTCAGGGTGGTATGGCCGTAAGCGACAGTTGTGTGTTCAATCGGGCCTTTTAAAAATGCATTTGGGCACTTTTTAATCTCTTCATATGTTACTGTGTTTTTTTTCTAGGATGAATTCAATGCATTCTTGCACATGAGTGTCTGATCAAACTTTTTCAAGGCCTGCAGCATCAGCTCCTCTCCTGTCCATCACAGAAAAATGAAAAAGCTTACAGCACCTGGTATTCCCAGGCGGTCTCCCATCCAAGTACTAACCAGGCCCGACCCTGCTTAGCTTCCGAGATCGGACGAGATCGGGCGTGTTCAGGGTGGTATGGCCGTAAGCGACAGTTGTGTGTTCAATCGGGCCTTTTAAAGACGTGGCATGGTGCAGCAAGAATGTGGCTGTATTTTTAACGTTGTTTATAGCTTTCGTCAAAGATTTTGTCATGGTTTTTTTCTATGATGAATTCAATGCATTCTTGCACATGAGTGTCTGATCAAACTTTTTCAAGACCTGCAGCATCAGCACCTCTTCTGTCCATCACAGAAAAATGAAAAAGCTTACAGCACCTGGTATTCCCAGGCGGTCTCCCATCCAAGTACTAACCAGGCCCGACCCTGCTTAGCTTCCGAGATCGGACGAGATCGGGCGTGTTCAGGGTGGTATGGCCGTAAGCGACAGTTGTGTGTTCAATCGGGCCTTTTAAAAATGCATTTGGGCACTTTTTAATCTCTTCATATGTTACTGTGTTTTTTTTCTAGGATGAATTCAATGCATTCTTGCACATGAGTGTCTGATCAAACTTTTTCAAGGCCTGCAGCATCAGCACCTCTCCTGTCCATCACAGAAAAATGAAAAAGCTTACAGCACCTGGTATTCCCAGGCGGTCTCCCATCCAAGTACTAACCAGGCCCGACCCTACTTAGCTTCCGAGATCGGACGAGATCGGGCGTGTTCAGGGTGGTATGGCCGTAAGCGACAGTTGTGTGTTCAATCGGGCCTTTTTAAGACGTGGCATGGTGCAGCAAGAATGTGGCTGTATTTTTAACGTTGTTTATAGTTTTCGTCAAAGATTTTGTCATGGTTTTTTTCTATGATGAATTCAATGCATTCTTGCACATGAGTGTCTGATCAAACTTTTTCAAGGCCTGCAGCATCAGCACCTCTCCTGTCCATCACAGAAAAATGAAAAAGCTTACAGCACCTGGTATTCCCAGGCGGTCTCCCATCCAAGTACTAACCAGGCCCGACCCTGCTTTGCTTCCGAGATCGGACGAGATCGGGCGTGTTCAGGGTGGTATGGCCGTAAGCGACAGTTGTGTGTTCAATCGGGCCTTTTAAAAATGCATTTGGGCACTTTTTAATCTCTTCATATGTTACTGTGTTTTTTTTCTAGGATGAATTCAATGCATTCTTGCACATGAGTGTCTGATCAAACTTTTTCAAGGCCTGCAGCATCAGCACCTCTCCTGTCCATCACAGAAAAATGAAAAAGCTTACAGCACCTGGTATTCCCAGGCGGTCTCCCATCCAAGTACTAACCAGGCCCGACCCTGCTTAGCTTCCGAGATCGGACGAGATCGGACGTGTTCAGGGTAGTATGGCCGTAAGCGACAGTTGTGTGTTCAATCGGGCCTTTTAAAAATGCATTTGGGCACTTTTTAATCTCTTCATATGTTACTGTGTTTTTTTTCTAGGATGAATTCAATGCATTCTTGCACATGAGTGTCTGATCAAACTTTTTCAAGGCCTGCAGCATCAGCACCTCTCCTGTCCATCACAGAAAAATGAAAAAGCTTACAGCACCTGGTATTCCCAGGCGGTCTCCCATCCAAGTACTAACCAGGCCCGACCCTGCTTAGCTTCCGAGATCGGACGAGATCGGGCGTGTTCAGGGTGGTATGGCCGTAAGCGACAGTTGTGTGTTCAATCGGGCCTTTTAAAGACGTGGCATGGTGCAGCAAGAATGTGGCTGTATTTTTAACGTTGTTTATACTTTTCGTCAAAGATTTTGTCATGGTTTTTTTCTATGATGAATTCAATGCATTCTTGCACATGAGTGTCTGATCAAACTTTTTCAAGGCCTGCAGCATCAGCACCTCTCCTGTCCATCACAGAAAAATGAAAAAGCTTACAGCACCTGGTATTCCCAGGCGCTCTCCCATCCAAGTACTAACCAGGCCCGACCCTACTTAGCTTCCGAGATCGGACGAGATCGGGCGTGTTCAGGGTGGTATGGCCGTAAGCGACAGTTGTGTGTTCAATCGGGCCTTTTTAAGACGTGGCATGGTGCAGCAAGAATGTGGCTGTATTTTTAACGTTGTTTATAGTTTTCGTCAAAGATTTTGTCATGGTTTTTTTCTATGATGAATTCAATGCATTCTTGCACATGAGTGTCTGATCAAACTTTTTCAAGGCCTGCAGCATCAGCACCTCTCCTGTCCATCACAGAAAAATGAAAAAGCTTACAGCACCTGGTATTCCCAGGCGGTCTCCCATCCAAGTACTAACCAGGCCCGACCCTGCTTTGCTTCCGAGATCGGACGAGATCGGGCGTGTTCAGGGTGGTATGGCCGTAAGCGACAGTTGTGTGTTCAATCGGGCCTTTTAAAAATGCATTTGGGCACTTTTTAATCTCTTCATATGTTACTGTGTTTTTTTTCTAGGATGAATTCAATGCATTCTTGCACATGAGTGTCTGATCAAACTTTTTCAAGGCCTGCAGCATCAGCACCTCTCCTGTCCATCACAGAAAAATGAAAAAGCTTACAGCACCTGGTATTCCCAGGCGGTCTCCCATCCAAGTACTAACCAGGCCCGACCCTGCTTAGCTTCCGAGATCGGACGAGATCGGACGTGTTCAGGGTAGTATGGCCGTAAGCGACAGTTGTGTGTTCAATCGGGCCTTTTAAAAATGCATTTGGGCACTTTTTAATCTCTTCATATGTTACTGTGTTTTTTTTCTAGGATGAATTCAATGCATTCTTGCACATGAGTGTCTGATCAAACTTTTTCAAGGCCTGCAGCATCAGCACCTCTCCTGTCCATCACAGAAAAATGAAAAAGCTTACAGCACCTGGTATTCCCAGGCGGTCTCCCATCCAAGTACTAACCAGGCCCGACCCTGCTTAGCTTCCGAGATCGGACGAGATCGGGCGTGTTCAGGGTGGTATGGCCGTAAGCGACAGTTGTGTGTTCAATTGGGCCTTTTAAAAATGCATTTGGGCACTTTTTAATCTCTTCATATGTTACTGTGTTTTTTTTCTAGGATGAATTCAATGCATTCTTGCACATGAGTGTCTGATCAAACTTTTTCAAGGCCTGCAGCATCAGCACCTCTCCTGTCCATCACAGAAAAATGAAAAAGCTTACAGCACCTGGTATTCCCAGGCGGTCTCCCATCCAAGTACTAACCAGGCCCTACCCTGCTTAGCTTCCGAGATCGGACGAGATCGGGCGTGTTCAGGGTGGTATGGCCGTAAGCGACAGTTGTGTGTTCAATCGGGCCTTTTAAAAATGCATTTGGGCACTTTTTAATCTCTTCATATGTTACTGTGTTTTTTTTCTAGGATGAATTCAATGCATTCTTGCACATGAGTGTCTGATCCAACTTTTTCAAGGCCTGCAGCATCAGCACCTCTCCTGTCCATCACAGAAAAATGAAAAAGCTTACAGCACCTGGTATTCCCAGGCGGTCTCCCATCCAAGTACTAACCAGGCCCGACCCTGCTTAGCTTCCGAGATCGGACGAGATCGGGCGTGTTCAGGGTGGTATGGCCGTAAGCGACAGTTGTGTGTTCAATCGGGCCTTTTAAAGACGTGGCATGGTGCAGCAAGAATGTGGCTGTATTTTTAACGTTGTTTATAGTTTTCGTCAAAGATTTTGTCATGGTTTTTTTCGATGATGAATTCAATGCATTCTTGCACATGCGTGTCTGATCAAACTTTTTCAAGGCCTGCAGCATCAGTACCTCTCCTGTCCATCACAGAAAAATGAAAAAGCTTACAGCACCTGGTATTCCCAGGCGGTCTCCCATCCAAGTACTAACCAGGCCTGACCCTGCTTAGCTTCCGAGATCGGACGAGATCGGGCGTGTTCAGGGTGGTATGGCCGTAAGCGACAGTTGTGTGTTCAATCGGGCCTTTTAAAAATGCATTTGGGCACTTTTTAATCTCTTCATATGTTACTGAGTTTTTTTTCTAGGATGAATTCAATGCATTCTTGCACATGAGTGTCTGATCAAACTTTTTCAAGGCCTGCAGCATCAGTACCTCTCCTGTCCATCACAGAAAAATGAAAAAGCTTACAGCACCTGGTATTCCCAGGCGGTCTCCCATCCAAGTACTAACCAGGCCCGACCCTGCTTAGCTTCCGAGATCGGACGAGATCGGGCGTGTTCAGGGTGGTATGGCCGTAAGCGACAGTTGTGTGTTCAATCGGGCCTTTTAAAAATGCATTTGGGCACTTTTTAATCTCTTCATGTGTTACTGTGTTTTTTTTCTAGGATGAATTCAATGCATTCTTGCACATGAGTGTCTGATCAAACTTTTTCAAGGCCTGCAGCATCAGCACCTCTCCTGTCCATCACAGAAAAATGAAAAAGCTTACAGCACCTGGTATTCCCAGGCGGTCTCCCATCCAAGTACTAACCAGGCCCGACCCTGCTTAGCTTCCGAGATCGGACGAGATCGGGCGTGTTCAGGGTGGTATGGCCGTAAGCGACAGTTGTGTGTTCAATCGGGCCTTTTAAAAATGCATTTGGGCACTTTTTAATCTCTTCATATGTTACTGTGTTTTTTTTCTAGGATGAATTCAATGCATTCTTGCACATGAGTGTCTGATCAAACTTTTTCAAGGCCTGCGGCATCAGCACCTCTCCTGTCCATCACAGAAAAATGAAAAAGCTTACAGCACCTGGTATTCCCAGGCGGTCTCCCATCCAAGTACTAACCAGGCCCGACCCTGCTTAGCTTCCGAGATCGGAGGAGATCGGGCGTGTTCAGGGTGGTATGGCCGTAAGCGACAGTTGTGTGTTCAATCGGGCCTTTTAAAAATGCATTTGGGCACTTTTTAATCTCTTCATATGTTACTGTGTTTTTTTTCTAGGATGAATTCAATGCATTCTTGCACATGAGTGTCTGATCAAACTTTTTCAAGGCCTGCAGCATCAGCACCTCTCCTGTCCATCACAGAAAAATGAAAAAGCTTACAGCACCTGGTATTCCCAGGCGGTCTCCCATCCAAGTACTAACCAGGCCCGACCCTGCTTAGCTTCCGAGATCGGACGAGATCGGGCGTGTTCAGGGTGGTATGGCCGTAAGCGACAGTTGTGTGTTCAATCGGGCCTTTTAAAAATGCATTTGGGCACTTTTTAATCTCTTCATATGTTACTGTGTTTTTTTTCTTGGATGAATTCAATGCATTCTTGCACATGAGTGTCTGATCAAACTTTTTCAAGGCCTGCAGCATCAGCACCTCTCCTGTCCATCACAGAAAAATGAAAAAGCTTACAGCACCTGGTATTCCCAGGCGGTCTCCCATCCAAGTACTAACCAGGCCCGACCCTGCTTAGCTTCCGAGATCGGACGAGATCGGGCGTGTTCAGGGTGGTATGGCCGTAAGCGACAGTTGTGTGTTCAATCGGGCCTTTTAAAAATGCATTTGGGCACTTTTTAATCTCTTCATATGTTACTGTGTTTTTTTTCTAGGATGAATTCAATGCATTCTTGCACATGAGTGTCTGATCAAACTTTTTCAAGGCCTGCAGCATCAGCACCTCTCCTGTCCATCACAGAAAAATGAAAAAGCTTACAGCACCTGGTATTCCCAGGCGGTCTCCCATCCAAGTACTAACCAGGCCCGACCCTGCTTAGCTTCCGAGATCGGACGAGATCGGGCGTGTTCAGGGTGGTATGGCCGTAAGCGACAGTTGTGTGTTCAATCGGGCCTTTTAAAGACGTGGCATGGTGCAGCAAGAATGTGGCTGTATTTTTAACGTTGTTTATAGTTTTCGTCAAAGATTTTGTCATGGTTTTTTTCTATGATGAATTCAATGCATTCTTGCACATGAGTGTCTGATCAAACTTTTTCAAGGCCTGCAGCATCAGTACCTCTCCTGTCCATCACAGAAAAATGAAAAAGCTTACAGCACCTGGTATTCCCAGGCGGTCTCCCATCCAAGTACTAACCAGGCCTGACCCTGCTTAGCTTCCGAGATCGGACGAGATCGGGCGTGTTCAGGGTGGTATGGCCGTAAGCGACAGTTGTGTGTTCAATCGGGCCTTTTAAAAATGCATTTGGGCACTTTTTAATCTCTTCATATGTTACTGAGTTTTTTTTCTAGGATGAATTCAATGCATTCTTGCACATGAGTGTCTGATCAAACTTTTTCAAGGCCTGCAGCATCAGTACCTCTCCTGTCCATCACAGAAAAATGAAAAAGCTTACAGCACCTGGTATTCCCAGGCGGTCTCCCATCCAAGTACTAACCAGGCCCGACCCTGCTTAGCTTCCGAGATCGGACGAGATCGGGCGTGTTCAGGGTGGTATGGCCGTAAGCGACAGTTGTGTGTTCAATCGGGCCTTTTAAAAATGCATTTGGGCACTTTTTAATCTCTTCATATGTTACTGTGTTTTTTTTCTAGGATGAATTCAATGCATTCTTGCACATGAGTGTCTGATCAAACTTTTTCAAGGCCTGCAGCATCAGCACCTCTCCTGTCCATCACAGAAAAATGAAAAAGCTTACAGCACCTGGTATTCCCAGGCGGTCTCCCATCCAAGTACTAACCAGGCCCGACCCTGCTTAGCTTCCGAGATCGGACGAGATCGGGCGTGTTCAGGGTGGTATGGCCGTAAGCGACAGTTGTGTGTTCAATCGGGCCTTTTTAAGACGTGGCATGGTGCAGCAAGAATGTGGCTGTATTTTTAACGTTGTTTATAGTTTTCGTCAAAGATTTTGTCATGGTTTTTTTCTATGATGAATTCAATGCATTCTTGCACATGAGTGTCTGATCAAACTTTTTCAAGGCCTGCAGCATCAGCACCTCTCCTGTCCATCACAGAAAAATGAAAAAGCTTACAGCACCTGGTATTCCCAGGCGGTCTCCCATCCAAGTACTAACCAGGCCTGACCCTGCTTAGCTTCCGAGATCGGACGAGATCGGGCGTGTTCAGGGTGGTATGGCCGTAAGCGACAGTTGTGTGTTCAATCGGGCCTTTTAAAAATGCATTTGGGCACTTTTTAATCTCTTCATATGTTACTGAGTTTTTTTTCTAGGATGAATTCAATGCATTCTTGCACATGAGTGTCTGATCAAACTTTTTCAAGGCCTGCAGCATCAGTACCTCTCCTGTCCATCACAGAAAAATGAAAAAGCTTACAGCACCTGGTATTCCCAGGCGGTCTCCCATCCAAGTACTAACCAGGCCCGACCCTGCTTAGCTTCCGAGATCGGACGAGATCGGGCGTGTTCAGGGTGGTATGGCCGTAAGCGACAGTTGTGTGTTCAATCGGGCCTTTTAAAAATGCATTTGGGCACTTTTTAATCTCTTCATGTGTTACTGTGTTTTTTTTCTAGGATGAATTCAATGCATTCTTGCACATGAGTGTCTGATCAAACTTTTTCAAGGCCTGCAGCATCAGCACCTCTCCTGTCCATCACAGAAAAATGAAAAAGCTTACAGCACCTGGTATTCCCAGGCGGTCTCCCATCCAAGTACTAACCAGGCCCGACCCTGCTTAGCTTCCGAGATCGGACGAGATCGGGCGTGTTCAGGGTGGTATGGCCGTAAGCGACAGTTGTGTGTTCAATCGGGCCTTTTAAAAATGCATTTGGGCACTTTTTAATCTCTTCATATGTTACTGTGTTTTTTTTCTAGGATGAATTCAATGCATTCTTGCACATGAGTGTCTGATCAAACTTTTTCAAGGCCTGCGGCATCAGCACCTCTCCTGTCCATCACAGAAAAATGAAAAAGCTTACAGCACCTGGTATTCCCAGGCGGTCTCCCATCCAAGTACTAACCAGGCCCGACCCTGCTTAGCTTCCGAGATCGGAGGAGATCGGGCGTGTTCAGGGTGGTATGGCCGTAAGCGACAGTTGTGTGTTCAATCGGGCCTTTTAAAAATGCATTTGGGCACTTTTTAATCTCTTCATATGTTACTGTGTTTTTTTTCTAGGATGAATTCAATGCATTCTTGCACATGAGTGTCTGATCAAACTTTTTCAAGGCCTGCAGCATCAGCACCTCTCCTGTCCATCACAGAAAAATGAAAAAGCTTACAGCACCTGGTATTCCCAGGCGGTCTCCCATCCAAGTACTAACCAGGCCCGACCCTGCTTAGCTTCCGAGATCGGACGAGATCGGGCGTGTTCAGGGTGGTATGGCCGTAAGCGACAGTTGTGTGTTCAATCGGGCCTTTTAAAAATGCATTTGGGCACTTTTTAATCTCTTCATATGTTACTGTGTTTTTTTTCTTGGATGAATTCAATGCATTCTTGCACATGAGTGTCTGATCAAACTTTTTCAAGGCCTGCAGCATCAGCACCTCTCCTGTCCATCACAGAAAAATGAAAAAGCTTACAGCACCTGGTATTCCCAGGCGGTCTCCCATCCAAGTACTAACCAGGCCCGACCCTGCTTAGCTTCCGAGATCGGACGAGATCGGGCGTGTTCAGGGTGGTATGGCCGTAAGCGACAGTTGTGTGTTCAATCGGGCCTTTTAAAAATGCATTTGGGCACTTTTTAATCTCTTCATATGTTACTGTGTTTTTTTTCTAGGATGAATTCAATGCATTCTTGCACATGAGTGTCTGATCAAACTTTTTCAAGGCCTGCAGCATCAGCACCTCTCCTGTCCATCACAGAAAAATGAAAAAGCTTACAGCACCTGGTATTCCCAGGGGGTCTCCCATCCAAGTACTAACCAGGCCCGACCCTGCTTAGCTTCCGAGATCGGACGAGATCGGGCGTGTTCAGGGTGGTATGGCCGTAAGCGACAGTTGTGTGTTCAATCGGGCCTTTTAAAGACGTGGCATGGTGCAGCAAGAATGTGGCTGTATTTTTAACGTTGTTTATAGTTTTCGTCAAAGATTTTGTCATGGTTTTTTTCTATGATGAATTCAATGCATTCTTGCACATGAGTGTCTGATCAAACTTTTTCAAGGCCTGCAGCATCAGTACCTCTCCTGTCCATCACAGAAAAATGAAAAAGCTTACAGCACCTGGTATTCCCAGGCGGTCTCCCATCCAAGTACTAACCAGGCCTGACCCTGCTTAGCTTCCGAGATCGGACGAGATCGGGCGTGTTCAGGGTGGTATGGCCGTAAGCGACAGTTGTGTGTTCAATCGGGCCTTTTAAAAATGCATTTGGGCACTTTTTAATCTCTTCATATGTTACTGAGTTTTTTTTCTAGGATGAATTCAATGCATTCTTGCACATGAGTGTCTGATCAAACTTTTTCAAGGCCTGCAGCATCAGTACCTCTCCTGTCCATCACAGAAAAATGAAAAAGCTTACAGCACCTGGTATTCCCAGGCGGTCTCCCATCCAAGTACTAACCAGGCCCGACCCTGCTTAGCTTCCGAGATCGGACGAGATCGGGCGTGTTCAGGGTGGTATGGCCGTAAGCGACAGTTGTGTGTTCAATCGGGCCTTTTAAAAATGCATTTGGGCACTTTTTAATCTCTTCATATGTTACTGTGTTTTTTTTCTAGGATGAATTCAATGCATTCTTGCACATGAGTGTCTGATCAAACTTTTTCAAGGCCTGCAGCATCAGCACCTCTCCTGTCCATCACAGAAAAATGAAAAAGCTTACAGCACCTGGTATTCCCAGGCGGTCTCCCATCCAAGTACTAACCAGGCCCGACCCTGCTTAGCTTCCGAGATCGGACGAGATCGGGCGTGTTCAGGGTGGTATGGCCGTAAGCGACAGTTGTGTGTTCAATCGGGCCTTTTTAAGACGTGGCATGGTGCAGCAAGAATGTGGCTGTATTTTTAACGTTGTTTATAGTTTTCGTCAAAGATTTTGTCATGGTTTTTTTCTATGATGAATTCAATGCATTCTTGCACATGAGTGTCTGATCAAACTTTTTCAAGGCCTGCAGCATCAGCACCTCTCCTGTCCATCACAGAAAAATGAAAAAGCTTACAGCACCTGGTATTCCCAGGCGGTCTCCCATCCAAGTACTAACCAGGCCCGACCCTGCTTAGCTTCCGAGATCGGACGAGATCGGGCGTGTTCAGGGTGGTATGGCCGTAAGCGACAGTTGTGTGTTCAATCAGGCCTTTTAAAAATGCATTTGGGCACTTTTTAATCTCTTCATATGTTACTGTGTTTTTTTTCTAGGATGAATTCAATGCATTCTTGCACATGAGTGTCTGATCCAACTTTTTCAAGGCCTGCAGCATCAGCACCTCTCCTGTCCATCACAGAAAAATGAAAAAGCTTACAGCACCTGGTATTCCCAGGCGGTCTCCCATCCAAGTACTAACCAGGCCCGACCCTGCTTAGCTTCCGAGATCGGACGAGATCGGGCGTGTTCAGGGTGGTATGGCCGTAAGCGACAGTTGTGTGTTCAATCAGGCCTTTTAAAAATGCATTTGGGCACTTTTTAATCTCTTCATATGTTACTGTGTTTTTTTTCTAGGATGAATTCAATGCATTCTTGCACATGAGTGTCTGATCAAACTTTTTCAAGGCCTGCAGCATCAGCACCTCTCCTGTCCATCACAGAAAAATGAAAAAGCTTACAGCACCTGGTATTCCCAGGCGGTCTCCCATCCAAGTACTAACCAGGCCCGACCCTGCTTAGCTTCCGAGATCGGACGAGATCGGGCGTGTTCAGGGTGGTATGGCCGTAAGCGACAGTTGTGTGTTCAATCGGGCCTTTTAAAAATGCATTTGGGCACTTTTTAATCTCTTCATATGTTACTGTGTTTTTTTTCTAGGATGAATTCAATGCATTCTTGCACATGAGTGTCTGATCCAACTTTTTCAAGGCCTGCAGCATCAGCACCTCTCCTGTCCATCACAGAAAAATGAAAAAGCTTACAGCACCTGGTATTCCCAGGCGGTCTCCCATCCAAGTACTAACCAGGCCCGACCCTGCTTAGCTTCCGAGATCGGACGAGATCGGGCGTGTTCAGGGTGGTATGGCCGTAAGCGACAGTTGTGTGTTCAATCGGGCCTTTTAAAAATGCATTTGGGCACTTTTTAATCTCTTCATATGTTACTGTGTTTTTTTTCTAGGATGAATTCAATGCATTCTTGCACATGAGTGTCTGATCAAACTTTTTCAAGGCCTGCAGCATCAGCACCTCTCCTGTCCATCACAGAAAAATGAAAAAGCTTACAGCACCTGGTATTCCCAGGCGGTCTCCCATCCAAGTACTAACCAGGCCTGACCCTGCTTAGCTTCCGAGATCGGACGAGATCGGGCGTGTTCAGGGTGGTATGGCCGTAAGCGACAGTTGTGTGTTCAATCGGGCCTTTTAAAAATGCATTTGGGCACTTTTTAATCTCTTCATATGTTAATGTGTTTTTTTTCTAGGATGAATTCAATGCATTCTTGCACATGAGTGTCTGATCCAACTTTTTCAAGGCCTGCAGCATCAGCACCTCTCCTGTCCATCACCGAAAAATGAAAAAGCTTACAGCACCTGGTATTCCCAGGCGGTCTCCCATCCAAGTACTAACCAGGCCCGACCCTGCTTAGCTTCCGAGATCGGACGAGATCGGGCGTGTTCAGGGTGGTATGGCCGTAAGCGACAGTTGTGTGTTCAATCGGGCCTTTTAAAGACGTGGCATGGTGCAGCAAGAATGTGGCTGTATTTTTAACGTTGTTTATAGTTTTCGTCAAAGATTTTGTCATGGTTTTTTTCTATGATGAATTCAATGCATTCTTGCACATGAGTGTCTGATCAAACTTTTTCAAGGCCTGCAGCATCAGCACCTCTCCTGTCCATCACAGAAAAATGAAAAAGCTTACAGCACCTGGTATTCCCAGGCGGTCTCCCATCCAAGTACTAACCAGGCCCGACCCTGCTTAGCTTCCGAGATCGGACGAGATCGGGCGTGTTCAGGGTAGTATGGCCGTAAGCGACAGTTGTGTGTTCAATCGGGCCTTTTAAAAATGCATTTGGGCACTTTTTAATCTCTTCATATGTTACTGTGTTTTTTTTCTAGGATGAATTCAATGCATTCTTGCACATGAGTGTCTGATCAAACTTTTTCAAGGCCTGCAGCATCACCACCTCTCCTGTCCATCACAGAAAAATGAAAAAGCTTACAGCACCTGGTATTCCCAGGCGGTCTCCCATCCAAGTACTAAACAGGCCCGACCCTGCTTAGCTTCCGAGATCGGACGAGATCGGGCGTGTTCAGGGTGGTATGGCCATAAGCGACAGTTGTGTGTTCAATCGGGCCTTTTAAAAATGCATTTGGGCACTTTTTAATCTCTTCATATGTTACTGTGTTTTTTTTCTAGGATGAATTCAATGCATTCTTGCACATGAGTGTCTGATCCAACTTTTTCAAGGCCTGCAGCATCAGCACCTCTCCTGTCCATCACAGAAAAATGAAAAAGCTTACAGCACCTGGTATTCCCAGGCGGTCTCCCATCCAAGTACTAACCAGGCCCGACCCTGCTTAGCTTCCGAGATCGGACGAGATCGGGCGTGTTCAGGGTGGTATGGCCGTAAGCGACAGTTGTGTGTTCAATCGGGCCTTTTAAAAATGCATTTGGGCACTTTTTAATCTCTTCATATGTTACTGTGTTTTTTTTCTATGATGAATTCAATGCATTCTTGCACATGAGTGTCTGATCAAACTTTTTCAAGGCCTGCAGCATCAGCACCTCTCCTGTCCATCACAGAAAAATGAAAAAGCTTACAGCACCTGGTATTCCCAGGCGGTCTCCCATCCAAGTACTAACCAGGCCCGACCCTGCTTAGCTTCCGAGATCGGACGAGATCGGGCGTGTTCAGGGTGGTATGGCCGTAAGCGACAGTTGTGTGTTCAATCGGGCCTTTTAAAAATGCATTTGGGCACTTTTTAATCTCTTCATATGTTACTGTGTTTTTTTTCTAGGATGAATTCAATGCATTCTTGCACATGAGTGTCTGATCAAACTTTTTCAAGGCCTGCAGCATCAGCACCTCTCCTGTCCATCACAGAAAAATGAAAAAGCTTACAGCACCTGGTATTCCCAGGCGGTCTCCCATCCAAGTACTAACCAGGCCCGACCCTGCTTAGCATCCGAGATCGGACGAGATCGGGCGTGTTCAGGGTGGTATGGCCGTAAGCGACAGCTGTGTGTTCAATCAGGCCTTTTAAAAATGCATTTGGGCACTTTTTAATCTCTTCATATGTTACTGTGTTTTTTTTCTAGGATGAATTCAATGCATTCTTGCACATGAGTGTCTGAT
Source organism: Semicossyphus pulcher (assembly GCF_022749685.1). Classification (NCBI taxonomy): domain Eukaryota; kingdom Metazoa; phylum Chordata; class Actinopteri; order Labriformes; family Labridae; genus Semicossyphus; species Semicossyphus pulcher. Next base: position 2,926,568 of record NW_027211615.1, read on the forward strand.
CAAACTTTTTCAAGGCCTGCAGCATCAGCACCTCTCCTGTCCATCACAGAAAAATGAAAAAGCTTACAGCACCTGGTATTCCCAGGCGGTCTCCCATCCAAGTACTAACCAGGCCCGACCCTGCTTAGCTTCCGAAATCGGACGAGATCAGACGTGTTCAGGGTGGTATGGCCGTAAGCGACAGTTGTGTGTTCAATCTGGCCTTTTAAAAATGCATTTGGGCACTTTTTAATCTCTTCATATGTTACTGTGTTTTTTTTCTAGGATGAATTCAATGCATTCTTGCACATGAGTGTCTGATCAAACTTTTTCAAGGCCTGCAGCATCAGCACCTCTCCTGTCCATCACAGAAAAATGAAAAAGCTTACAGCACCTGGTATTCCCAGGCGGTCTCCCATCCAAGTACTAACCAGGCCCGACCCTGCGTAGCTTCCGAGATCGGACGAGATCGGGCGTGTTCAGGGTGGTATGGCCGTAAGCGACAGTTGTGTGTTCAATCGGGCCTTTTAAAAATGCATTTGGGCACTTTTTAATCTCTTCATATGTTACTGTGTTTTTTTTCTAGGATGAATTCAATGCATTCTTGCACATGAGTGTCTGATCCAACTTTTTCAAGGCCTGCAGCATCAGCACCTCTCCTGTCCATCACAGAAAAATGAAAAAGCTTACAGCACCTGGTATTCCCAGGCGGTCTCCCATCCAAGTACTAACCAGGCCCGACCCCGCTTAGCTTCCGAGATCGGACGAGATTGGGCGTGTTCAGGGTGGTATGGCCGTAAGCGACAGTTGTGTGTTCAATCGGGCCTTTTAAAAATGCATTTGGGCACTTTTTAATCTCTTCATATGTTACTGTGTTTTTTTTCTAGGATGAATTCAATGCATTCTTGCACATGAGTGTCTGATCAAACTTTTTCAAGGCCTGCAGCATCAGCACCTCTCCTGTCCATCACAGAAAAATGAAAAAGCTTACAGCACCTGGTATTCCCAGGCGGTCTCCCATCCAAGTACTAACCAGGCCCGACCCTGCTTAGCTTCCGAGATCGGACGAGATCGAGCGTGTTCAGGGTGGTATGGCCGTAAGCGACAGTTGTGTGTTCAATCGGGCCTTTTAAAAATGCATTTGGGCACTTTTTAATCTCTTCATATGTTACTGTGTTTTTTTTCTAGGATGAATTCAATGCATTCTTGCACATGAGTGTCTGATCAAACTTTTTCAAGGCCTGCAGCATCAGCACCTCTCCTGTCCATCACAGAAAAATGAAAAAGCTTACAGCACCTGGTATTCCCAGGCGGTCTCCCATCCAAGTACTAACCAGGCCCGACCCTGCTTAGCTTCCGAGATCGGACGAGATCGGGCGTGTTCAGGGTGGTATGGCCGTAAGCGACAGTTGTGTGTTCAATCGGGCCTTTTAAAAATGCATTTGGGCACTTTTTAATCTCTTCATATGTTACTGTGTTTTTTTTCTAGGATGAATTCAATGCATTCTTGCACATGAGTGTCTGATCAAACTTTTTCAAGGCCTGCAGCATCAGCACCTCTCCTGTCCATCACAGAAAAATGAAAAAGCTTACAGCACCTGGTATTCCCAGGCGGTCTCCCATCCAAGTACTAACCAGGCCCGACCCTGCTTAGCTTCCGAGATCAGACGAGATCAGGCGTGTTCAGGGTGGTATGGCCGTAAGCGACAGTTGTGTGTTCAATCGGGCCTTTTAAAGACGTGGCATGGTGCAGCAAGAATGTGGCTGTATTTTTAACGTTGTTTATAGTTTTCGTCAAAGATTTTGTCATGGTTTTTTTCTAGGACGAATTCAATGCATTCTTGCACATGAGTGTCTGATCAAACTTTTTCAAGGCCTGTAGCATCAGCACCTCTCCTGTCCATCACAGAAAAATGAAAAAGCTTACAGCACCTGGTATTCCCAGGCGGTCTCCCATCCAAGTACTAACCAGGCCCGACCCTGCTTAGCTTCCGAGATCGGACGAGATCGGGCGTGTTCAGGGTGGTATGGCCGTAAGCGAAAGTTGTGTGTTCGATCGGGCCTTTTAAAGACGTGGCATGGTGCAGCAAGAATGTGGTGGGGCATCTGTCTTACAGCACCTGGTATTCCCAGGCGGTCTCCCATCCAAGTACTAACCAGGCCTGACCCTGCTTAGCTTCCGAGATCGGACGAGATCGGGCGTGTTCAGGGTGGTATGGCCGTAAGCGACAGTTGTGTGTTCAATCGGGCCTTTTAAAAATGCATTTGGGCACTTTTTAATCTCTTCATATGTTACTGAGTTTTTTTTCTAGGATGAATTCAATGCATTCTTGCACATGAGTGTCTGATCAAACTTTTTCAAGGCCTGCAGCATCAGTACCTCTCCTGTCCATCACAGAAAAATGAAAAAGCTTACAGCACCTGGTATTCCCAGGCGGTCTCCCATCCAAGTACTAACCAGGCCCGACCCTGCTTAGCTTCCGAGATCGGACGAGATCGGGCGTGTTCAGGGTGGTATGGCCGTAAGCGACAGTTGTGTGTTCAATCGGGCCTTTTAAAGACGTGGCATGGTGCAGCAAGAATGTGGCTGTATTTTTAACGTTGTTTATAGTTTTCGTCAAAGATTTTGTCATGGTTTTTTTCTATGATGAATTCAATGCATTCTTGCACATGAGTGTCTGATCAAACTTTTTCAAGGCCTGCAGCATCAGCACCTCTCCTGTCCATCACAGAAAAATGAAAAAGCTTACAGCACCTGGTATTCCCAGGCGGTCTCCCATCCAAGTACTAACCAGGCCCGACCCTGCTTAGCTTCCGAGATCGGACGAGATCGGGCGTGTTCAGGGTGGTATGGCCGTAAGCGACAGTTGTGTGTTCAATCGGGCCTTTTAAAAATGCATTTGGGCACTTTTTAATCTCTTCATATGTTACTGTGTTTTTTTTCTAAGATGAATTCAATGCATTCTTGCACATGAGTGTCTGATCAAACTTTTTCAAGGCCTGCAGCATCAGCACCTCTCCTGTCCATCACAGAAAAATGAAAAAGCTTACAGCACCTGGTATTCCCAGGCGGTCTCCCATCCAAGTACTAACCAGGCCCGACCCTGCTTAGCTTCCGAGATCGGACGAGATCGGGCGTGTTCAGGGTGGTATGGCCGTAAGCGACAGTTGTGTGTTCAATCGGGCCTTTTAAAAATGCATTTGGGCACTTTTTAATCTCTTCATATGTTACTGTGTTTTTTTTCTAGGATGAATTCAATGCATTCTTGCACATGAGTGTCTGATCAAACTTTTTCAAGGCCTGCAGCATCAGCACCTCTCCTGTCCATCACAGAAAAATGAAAAAGCTTACAGCACCTGGTATTCCCAGGCGGTCTCCCATCCAAGTACTAACCAGGCCCGACCCTGCTTAGCTTCCGAGATCGGACGAGATCGGGCGTGTTCAGGGTGGTATGGCCGTAAGCGACAGTTGTGTGTTCAATCGGGCCTTTTAAAAATGCATTTGGGCACTTTTTAATCTCTTCATATGTTACTGTGTTTTTTTTCTAGGATGAATTCAATGCATTCTTGCACATGAGTGTCTGATCAAACTTTTTCAAGGCCTGCAGCATCAGCACCTCTCCTGTCCATCACAGAAAAATGAAAAAGCTTACAGCACCTGGTATTCCCAGGCGGTCTCCCATCCAAGTACTAACCAGGCCCGACCCTGCTTAGCTTCCGAGATCGGACGAGATCGGGCGTGTTCAGGGTGGTATGGCCGTAAGCGACAGTTGTGTGTTCAATCGGGCCTTTTAAAGACGTGGCATGGTGCAGCAAGAATGTGGCTGTATTTTTAACGTTGTTTATACTTTTCGTCAAAGATTTTGTCATGGTTTTTTTCTATGATGAATTCAATGCATTCTTTCACATGAGTGTCTGATCAAACTTTTTCAAGGCCTGCAGCATCAGCACCTCTCCTGTCCATCACAGAAAAATGAAAAAGCTTACAGCACCTGGTATTCCCAGGCGGTCTCCCATCCAAGTACTAACCAGGCCCGACCCTGCTTAGCTTCCGAGATCAGACGAGATCGGGCGTGTTCAGGGTGGTATGGCCGTACGCGACAGTTGTGTGTTCAATCGGGCCTTTTAAAAATGCATTTTGGCACTTTTTAATCTCTTCATATTTTACTGTGTTTTTTTTCTAGGATGAATTCAATGCATTCTTGCACATGAGTGTCTGATCCAACTTTTTCAAGGCCTGCAGCATCAGCACCTCTCCTGTCCATCACAGAAAAATGAAAAAGCTTACAGCACCTGGTATTCCCAGGCGGTCTCCCATCCAAGTACTAACCAGGCCCGACCCTGCTTAGCTTCCGAGATCGGACGAGATCGGGCGTGTTCAGGGTGGTATGGCCGTAAGCGACAGTTGTGTGTTCAATCGGGCCTTTTAAAAATGCATTTGGGCACTTTTTAATCTCTTCATATGTTACTGTGTTTTTTTTCTAGGATGAATTCAATGCATTCTTGCACATGAGTGTCTGATCAAACTTTTTCAAGGCCTGCAGCATCAGCACCTCTCCTGTCCATCACAGAAAAATGAAAAAGCTTACAGCACCTGGTATTCCCAGGCGGTCTCCCATCCAAGTACTAACCAGGCCCGACCCTGCTTAGCTTCCGAGATCAGACGAGATCGGGCGTATTCAGTGTGGTATGGCCGTATGCGACAGTCGTGTGTTCAATCGGGCCTTTTAAAAATGCATTTTGGCACTTTTTAATCTCTTCATATTTTACTGTGTTTTTTTTCTAGGATGAATTCAATGCATTCTTGCACATGAGTGTCTGATCAAACTTTTTCAAGGCCTGCAGCATCAGCACCTCTCCTGTCCATCACAGAAAAATGAAAAAGCTTACAGCACCTGGTATTCCCAGGCGGTCTCCCATCCAAGTACTAACCAGGCCCGACCCTGCTTAGCTTCCGAGATCGGACGAGATCGGGCGTGTTCAGGGTGGTATGGCCGTAAGCGACAGTTGTGTGTTCAATCGGGCCTTTTAAAAATGCATTTGGGCACTTTTTAATCTCTTCATATGTTACTGTGTTTTTTTTCTAGGATGAATTCAATGCATTCTTGCACATGAGTGTCTGATCAAACTTTTTCAAGGCCTGCAGCATCAGCACCTCTCCTGTCCATCACAGAAAAATGAAAAAGCTTACAGCACCTGGTATTCCCAGGCGGTCTCCCATCCAAGTACTAACCAGGCCCGACCCTGCTTAGCTTCCGAGATCGGACGAGATGGGGCGTGTTCAGGGTGGTATGGCCGTAAGCGACAGCTGTGTGTTCAATCGGGCCTTTTAAAAATGCATTTGGGCACTTTTTAATCTCTTCATATGTCACTGTGTTTTTTTTCTAGGATGAATTCAATGCATTCTTGCACATGAGTGTCTGATCCAACTTTTTCAAGGCCTGCAGCATCAGCACCTCTCCTGTCCATCACAGAAAAATGAAAAAGCTTACAGCACCTGGTATTCCCAGGCGGTCTCCCATCCAAGTACTAACCAGGCCCGACCCTGCTTAGCTTCCGAGATCGGACGAGATCGGGCGTGTTCAGGGTGGTATGGCCGTAAGCGACAGTTGTGTGTTCAATCGGGCCTTTTAAAAATGCATTTGGGCACATTTTAATCTCTTCATATGTTACTGTGTTTTTTTCTAGGATGAATTCAATGCATTCTTGCACATGAGTGTCTGATCAAACTTTTTCAAGGCCTGCAGCATCAGCACCTCTCCTGTCCATCACAGAAAAATGAAAAAGCTTACAGCACCTGGTATTCCCAGGCGGTCTCCCATCCAAGTACTAACCAGGCCCGACCCTGCTTAGGTTCCGAGATCGGACGAGATCGGGCGTGTTCAGGGTGGTATGGCCGTAAGCGACAGTTGTGTGTTCAATCGGGCCTTTTAAAGACGTGGCATGGTGCAGCAAGAATGTGGCTGTATTTTTAACGTTGTTTATAGTTTTCGTCAAAGATTTTGTCATGGTTTTTTTCTATGATGAATTCAATGCATTCTTGCACATGAGTGTCTGATCAAACTTTTTCAAGGCCTGCAGCATCAGTACCTCTCCTGTCCATCACAGAAAAATGAAAAAGCTTGCAGCACCTGGTATTCCCAGGCGGTCTCCCATCCAAGTACTAACCAGGCCCGACCCTGCTTAGCTTCCGAGATCGGACGAGATCGGGCGTGTTCAGGGTGGTATGGCCGTAAGCGACAGTTGTGTGTTCAATCGGGCCTTTTAAAAATGCATTTGGGCACTTTTTAATCTCTTCATATGTTACTGAGTTTTTTTTCTAGGATGAATTCAATGCATTCTTGCACATGAGTGTCTGATCCAACTTTTTCAAGGCCTGCAGCATCAGCACCTCTCCTGTCCATCACAGAAAAATGAAAAAGCTTACAGCACCTGGTATTCCCAGGCGGTCTCCCATCCAAGTACTAACCAGGCCCGACCCTGCTTAGCTTCCGAGATCGGACGAGATCGGGCGTGTTCAGGGTGGTATGGCCGTAAGCGACAGTTGTGTGTTCAATCGGGCCTTTTAAAAATGCATTTGGGCACTTTTTAATCTCTTCATATGTTACTGTGTTTTTTTTCTAGGATGAATTCAATGCATTCTTGCACATGAGTGTCTGATCAAACTTTTTCAAGGCCTGCAGCATCAGCTCCTCTCCTGTCCATCACAGAAAAATGAAAAAGCTTACAGCACCTGGTATTCCCAGGCGGTCTCCCATCCAAGTACTAACCAGGCCCGACCCTGCTTAGCTTCCGAGATCGGACGAGATCGGGCGTGTTCAGGGTGGTATGGCCGTAAGCGACAGTTGTGTGTTCAATCGGGCCTTTTAAAAATGCATTTGGGCACTTTTTAATCTCTTCATATGTTACTGTGTTTTTTTTCTAGGATGAATTCAATGCATTCTTGCACATGAGTGTCTGATCAAACTTTTTCAAGGCCTGCAGCATCAGCACCTCTCCTGTCCATCACAGAAAAATGAAAAAGCTTACAGCACCTGGTATTCCCAGGCGGTCTCCCATCCAAGTACTAACCAGGCCCGACCCTGCTTAGCTTCCGAGATCGGACGAGATCGGGCGTGTTCAGGGTGGTATGGCCGTAAGCGACAGTTGTGTGTTCAATCGGGCCTTTTAAAAATGCATTTGGGCACTTTTTAATCTCTTCATATGTTACTGAGTTTTTTTTCTAGGATGAATTCAATGCATTCTTGCACATGAGTGTCTGATCAAACTTTTTCAAGGCCTGCAGCATCAGCACCTCTCCTGTCCATCACAGAAAAATGAAAAAGCTTACAGCACCTGGTATTCCCAGGCGGTCTCCCATCCAAGTACTAACCAGGCCCGACCCTGCTTAGCTTCCGAGATCGGACGAGATCGGGCGTGTTCAGGGTGGTATGGCCGTAAGCGACAGTTGTGTGTTCAATCGGGCCTTTTAAAATTGCATTTGGGCACTTTTTAATCTCTTCATATGTTACTGTGTTTTTTTTCTAGGATGAATTCAATGCATTCTTGCACATGAGTGTCTGATCAAACTTTTTCAAGGCCTGCAGCATCAGCACCTCTCCTGTCCATCACAGAAAAATGAAAAAGCTTACAGCACCTGGTATTCCCAGGCGATCTCCCATCCAAGTACTAACCAGGCCCGACCCTGCTTAGCTTCCGAGATCGGACGAGATCGGGCGTGTTCAGGGTGGTATGGCCGTAAGCGACAGTTGTGTGTTCAATCGGGCCTTTTAAAAATGCATTTGGGCACTTTTTAATCTCTTCATATGTTACTGTGTTTTTTTTCTAGGATGAATTCAATGCATTCTTGCACATGAGTGTCTGATCAAACTTTTTCAAGGCCTGCAGCATCAGCACCTCTCCTGTCCATCACAGAAAAATGAAAAAGCTTACAGCACCTGGTATTCCCAGGCGGTCTCCCATCCAAGTACTAACCAGGCCCGACCCTGCTTAGCTTCCGAGATCGGACGAGATCGGGCGTGTTCAGGGTGGTATGGCCGTAAACGACAGTTGTGTGTTCAATCGGGCCTTTTAAAAATGCATTTGGGCACTTTTTAATCTCTTCATATGTTACTGTGTTTTTTTTCTAGGATGAATTCAATGCATTCTTGCACATGAGTGTCTGATCAAACTTTTTCAAGGCCTGCAGCATCAGCACCTCTCCTGTCCATCACAGAAAAATGAAAAAGCTTACAGCACCTGGTATTCCCAGGCGGTCTCCCATCCAAGTACTAACCAGGCCCGACCCTGCTTAGCTTCCGAGATCGGACGAGATCGGGCGTGTTCAGGGTGGTATGGCCGTAAGCGACAGTTGTGTGTTCAATCGGGCCTTTTAAAAATGCATTTGGGCACTTTTTAATCTCTTCATATGTTACTGTGTTTTTTTTCTAGGATGAATTCAATGCATTCTTGCAC
>NW_027211615.1:2942500-2945000 GCF_022749685.1 Semicossyphus pulcher
TCTCCCATCCAAGTACTAACCAGGCCCGACCCTGCTTAGCTTCCGAGATCGGACGAGATCGGGCGTGTTCAGGGTGGTATGGCCGTAAGCGACAGTTGTGTGTTCAATCGGGCCTTTTAAAAATGCATTTGGGCACTTTTTAATCTCTTCATATGTTACTGTGTTTTTTTTCTAGGATGAATTCAATGCATTCTTGCACATGAGTGTCTGATCCAACTTTTTCAAGGCCTGCAGCATCAGCACCTCTCCTGTCCATCACAGAAAAATGAAAAAGCTTACAGCACCTGGTATTCCCAGGCGGTCTCCCATCCAAGTACTAACCAGGCCCGACCCTGCTTAGCTTCCGAGATCGGACGAGATCGGGCGTGTTCAGGGTGGTATGGCCGTAAGCGACAGTTGTGTGTTCAATCGGGCCTTTTAAAAATGCATTTGGGCACTTTTTAATCTCTTCATATGTTACTGTGTTTTTTTTCTAGGATGAATTCAATGCATTCTTGCACATGAGTGTCTGATCCAACTTTTTCAAGGCCTGCAGCATCAGCACCTCTCCTGTCCATCACAGAAAAATGAAAAAGCTTACAGCACCTGGTATTCCCAGGCGGTCTCCCATCCAAGTACTAACCAGGCCCGACCCTGCTTAGCTTCCGAGATCGGACGAGATCGGGCGTGTTCAGGGTGGTATGGCCGTAAGCGACAGTTGTGTGTTCAATCGGGCCTTTTAAAAATGCATTTGGGCACTTTTTAATCTTTTCATATGTTACTGTGTTTTTTTTCTATGATGAATTCAATGCATTCTTGCACATGAGTGTCTGATCCAACTTTTTCAAGGCCTGCAGCATCAGCACCTCTCCTGTCCATCACAGAAAAATGAAAAAGCTTACAGCACCTGGTATTCCCAGGCGGTCTCCCATCCAAGTACTAACCAGGCCCGACCCTGCTTAGCTTCCGAGATCGGACGAGATCGGGCGTGTTCAGGGTGGTATGGCCGTAAGCGACAGTTGTGTGTTCAATCGGGCCTTTTAAAAATGCATTTGGGCACTTTTTAATCTCTTCATATGTTACTGTGTTTTTTTTCTAGGATGAATTCAATGCATTCTTGCACATGAGTGTCTGATCAAACTTTTTCAAGGCCTGCAGCATCAGCACCTCTCCTGTCCATCACAGAAAAATGAAAAAGCTTACAGCACCTGGTATTCCCAGGCGGTCTCCCATCCAAGTACTAACCAGGCCCGACCCTGCTTAGCTTCCGAGATCGGACGAGATCGGGCGTGTTCAGGGTGGTATGGCCGTAAGCGACAGTTGTGTGTTCAATCGGGCCTTTTAAAAATGCATTTGGGCACTTTTTAATCTCTTCATATGTTACTGTGTTTTTTTTCTAGGATGAATTCAATGCATTCTTGCACATGAGTGTCTGATCAAACTTTTTCAAGGCCTGCAGCATCAGCACCTCTCCTGTCCATCACAGAAAAATGAAAAAGCTTACAGCACCTGGTATTCCCAGGCGGTATCCCATCCAAGTACTAACCAGGCCCGACCCTGCTTAGCTTCCGAGATCGGACGAGATCGGGCGTGTTCAGGGTGGTATGGCCGTAAGCGACAGTTGTGTGTTCAATCGGGCCTTTTAAAAATGCATTTGGGCACTTTTTAATCTCTTCATATGTTACTGTGTTTTTTTTCTAGGATGAATTCAATGCATTCTTGCACATGAGTGTCTGATCAAACTTTTTCAAGGCCTGCAGCATCAGCACCTCTCCTGTCCATCACAGAAAAATGAAAAAGCTTACAGCACCTGGTATTCCCAGGCGGTCTCCCATCCAAGTACTAACCAGGCCCGACCCTGCTTAGCTTCCGAGATCGGACGAGATCGGGCGTGTTCAGGGTGGTATGGCCGTAAGCGACAGTTGTGTGTTCAATCGGGCCTTTTAAAAATGCATTTGGGCACTTTTTAATCTCTTCATATGTTACTGTGTTTTTTTTCTAGGATGAATTTAATGCATTCTTGCACATGAGTGTCTGATCAAACTTTTTCAAGGCCTGCAGCATCAGCACCTCTCCTGTCCATCACAGAAAAATGAAAAAGCTTACAGCACCTGGTATTCCCAGGCGGTCTCCCATCCAAGTACTAACCAGGCCCGACCCTGCTTAGCTTCCGAGATCGGACGAGATCGGGCGTGTTCAGGGTGGTATGGCCGTAAGCGACAGTTGTGTGTTCAATCGGGCCTTTTAAAGACGTGGCATGGTGCAGCAAGAATGCGGTGGGGCATCTGCCCCACCACATTTTTGAATTTGGCTGTATTTTTAACGTTGTTTATAGTTTTCGTCAAAGATTTTGTCATGGTTTTTTTCTAGGATGAATTCAATGCATTCTTGCACATGAGTGTCTGATCCAACTTTTTCAAGGCCTGCAGCATCAGCACCTCTCCTGTCCATCACAGAAAAATGAAAAAGCTTACAGCACCTGGTATTCCCAGGCGGTCTCCCATCCAAGTACTACCCAGGC
>NW_027211615.1:2950000-2960000 GCF_022749685.1 Semicossyphus pulcher
GTATTCCCAGGCGGTCTCCCATCCAAGTACTAACCAGGCCCGACCCTGCTTAGCTTCCGAGATCGGACGAGATCGGGCGTGTTCAGGGTGGTATGGCCGTAAGCGACAGTTGTGTGTTCAATCGGGCCTTTTAAAAATGCATTTTGGCACTTTTTAATCTCTTCATATGTTACTGTGTTTTTTTTCTAGGATGAATTCAATGCATTCTTGCACATGAGTGTCTGATCAAACTTTTTCAATGCCTGCAGCATCAGCACCTCTCCTGTCCATCACAGAAAAATGAAAAAGCTTACAGCACCTGGTATTCCCAGGCGGTCTCCCATCCAAGTACTAACCAGGCCCGACCCTGCTTAGCTTCCGAGATCGGACGAGATCGGGCGTGTTCAGGGTGGTATGGCCGTAAGCGACAGTTGTGTGTTCAATCGGGCCTTTTAAAGACGTGGCATGGTGCAGCAAGAATGTGGCTGTATTTTTAACTTTGTTTATAGTTTTCGTCAAAGATTTTGTCATGGTTTTTTTTCTATGATGAATTCAATGCATTCTTGCACATGAGTGTCTGATCAAACTTTTTCAAGGCCTGCAGCATCAGCACCTCTCCTGTCCATCACAGAAAAATGAAAAAGCTTACAACACCTGGTATTCCCAGGCGGTCTCCCATCCAAGTACTAACCAGGCCCGACCCTGCTTAGCTTCCGAGATCGGACGAGATCGGGCGTGTTCAGGGTGGTATGGCCGTAAGCGACAGTTGTGTGTTCAATCGGGCCTTTTAAAAATGCATTTGGGCACTTTTTAATCTCTTCATATGTTACTGTGTTTTTTTTCTAGGATGAATTCAATGCATTCTTGCACATGAGTGTCTGATCAAACTTTTTCAAGGCCTGCAGCATCAGCACCTCTCCTGTCCATCACAGAAAAATGAAAAAGCTTACAGCACCTGGTATTCCCAGGCGGTGTCCCATCCAAGTACTAACCAGGCCCGACCCTGCTTAGCTTCCGAGATCGGACGAGATCGGACGTGTTCAGGGTGGTATGGCCGTAAGCGACAGTTGTGTGTTCAATCGGGCCTTTTAAAAATGCATTTGGGCACTTTTTAATCTCTTCATATGTTACTGTGTTTTTTTTCTAGGATGAATTCAATGCATTCTTGCACATGAGTGTCTGATCTAACTTTTTCAAGGCCTGCAGCATCAGCACCTCTCCTGTCCATCACAGAAAAATGAAAAAGCTTACAGCACCTGGTATTCCCAGGCGGTCTCCCATCCAAGTACTAACCAGGCCCGACCCTGCTTAGCTTCCGAGATCGGACGAGATCGGCCGTGTTCAGGGTGGTATGGCCGTAAGCGACAGTTGTGTGTTCAATCGGGCCTTTTAAAAATGCATTTGGACACTTTTTAATCTCTTCATATGTCACTGTGTTTTTTTTCTAGGATGAATTCAATGCATTCTTGCACATGAGTGTCTGATCCAACTTTTTCAAGGCCTGCAGCATCAGCACCTCTCCTGTCCATCACAGAAAAATGAAAAAGCTTACAGCACCTGGTATTCCCAGGCGGTCTCCCATCCAAGTACTAACCAGGCCCGACCCTGCTTAGCTTCCGAGATCGGACGAGATCGGGCGTGTTCAGGGTGGTATGGCCGTAAGCGACAGTTGTGTGTTCAATCGGGCCTTTTAAAAATGCATTTGGGCACTTTTTAATCTCTTCATATGTTACTGTGTTTTTTTTCTAGGATGAATTCAATGCATTCTTGCACATGAGTGTCTGATCAAACTTTTTCAAGGCCTGCAGCATCAGCGCCTCTCCTGTCCATCACAGAAAAATGAAAAATCTTACAGCACCTGGTATTCCCAGGCGGTCTCCCATCCAAGTACTAACCAGGCCCGACCCTGCTTAGCTTCCGAGATCGGACGAGATCGGGCGTGTTCAGGGTGGTATGGCCGTAAGCGACAGTTGTGTGTTCAATCGGGCCTTTTAAAAATGCATTTGGGCACTTTTTAATCTCTTCATATGTTACTGTGTTTTTTTTCTAGGATGAATTCAATGCATTCTTGCACATGAGTGTCTGATCAAACTTTTTCAAGGCCTGCAGCATCAGCACCTCTCCTGTCCATCACAGAAAAATGAAAAAGCTTACAGCACCTGGTATTCCCAGGCGGTCTTCCATCCAAGTACTAACCAGGCCCGACCCTGCTTAGCTTCCGAGATCGGACGAGATCGGGCGTGTTCAGGGTGGTATGGCCGTAAGCGACAGATGTGTGTTCAATCGGGCCTTTTAAAAAAGCATTTGGGCACTTTTTAATCTCTTCATATGTTATTGTGGTTTTTTTCTAGGATGAATTCAATGCATTCTTGCACATGAGTGTCTGATCAAACTTTTTCAAGGCCTGCAGCATCAGCTCCTCTCCTGTCCATCACAGAAAAATGAAAAAGCTTACAGCACCTGGTATTCCCAGGCGGTCTCCCATCCAAGTACTAACCAGGCCCGACCCTGCTTAGCTTCCGAGATCCGACGAGATCGGGCGTGTTCAGGGTGGTATGGCCGTAAACGACAGTTGTGTGTTCAATCGGGCCTTTTAAAAATGCATTTGGGCACTTTTTAATCTCTTCATATGTTACTGTGTTTTTTTTCTAGGATGAATTCAATGCATTCTTGCACATGAGTGTCTGATCAAACTTTTTCAAGGCCTGCAGCATCAGCACATCTCCTGTCCATCACAGAAAAATGAAAAAGCTTACAGCACCTGGTATTCCCAGGCGGTCTCCCATCCAAGTACTAACCAGGCCCGACCCTGCTTAGCTTCCGAGATCGGACGAGATCGGGCGTGTTCAGGGTGGTATGGCCGTAAGCGACAGTTGTGTGTTCAATCGGGCCTTTTAAAGACGTGGCATGGTGCAGCAAGAATGTGGCTGTATTTTTAACGTTGTTTATAGTTTTCGTCAAAGATTTTGTCATGGTTTTTTTCTATGATGAATTCAATGCATTCTTGCACATGAGTGTCTGATCAAACTTTTTCAAGGCCTGCAGCATCAGTACCTCTCCTGTCCATCACAGAAAAATGAAAAAGCTTACAGCACCTGGTATTCCCAGGCGGTCTCCCATCCAAGTACTAACCAGGCCCGACCCTGCTTAGCTTCCGAGATCGGACGAGATCGGGCGTGTTCAAGGTGGTATGGCCGTAAGCGACAGTTGTGTGTTCAATCGGGCCTTTTAAAAATGCATTTGGGCACTTTTTAATCTCTTCATATGTTACTGTGTTTTTTTTCTAGGATGAATTCAATGCATTCTTGCACATGAGTGTCTGATCAAACTTTTTCAAGGCCTGCAGCATCAGCACCTCTCCTGTCCATCACAGAAAAATGAAAAAGCTTACAGCACCTGGTATTCCCAGGCGGTCTCCCATCCAAGTACTAACCAGGCCCGACCCTGCATAGCTTCCGAGATCGGACGAGATCGGGCGTGTTCAGGGTGGTATGGCCGTAAGCGACAGTTGTGTGTTCAATCGGGCCTTTTAAAGACGTGGCATGGTGCAGCAAGAATGTGGCTGTATTTTTAACGTTGTTTATAGTTTTCGTCAAAGATTTTGTCATGGTTTTTTTCTAGGATGAATTCAATGCATTCTTGCACATGAGTGTCTGATCAAACTTTTTCAAGGCCTGCAGCATCAGCACCTCTCCTGTCCATCACAGAAAAATGAAAAAGCTTACAGCACCTGGTATTCCCAGGCGGTCTCCCATCCAAGTACTAACCAGGCCCGACCCTGCTTAGCTTCCGAGATCGGACGAGATCGGGCGTGTTCAGGGTGGTATGGCCGTAAGCGACAGTTGTGTGTTCAATCGGGCCTTTTAAAAATGCATTTGGGCACTTTTTAATCTCTTCATATGTTACTGTGTTTTTTTTCTAGGATGAATTCAATGCATTCTTGCACATGAGTGTCTGATCAAACTTTTTCAAGGCCTGCAGCATCAGCACCTCTCCTGTCCATCACAGAAAAATGAAAAAGCTTACAGCACCTGGTATTCCCAGGCGGTCTCCCATCCAAGTACTAACCAGGCCCGACCCTGCTTAGCTTCCGAGATCGGACGAGATCGGGCGTGTTCAGGGTGGTATGGCCGTAAGCGACAGTTGTGTGTTCAATCGGGCCTTTTAAAAATGCATTTGGGCACTTTTTAATCTCTTCATATGTTACTGTGTTTTTTTTCTAGGATGAATTCAATGCATTCTTGCACATGAGTGTCTGATCAAACTTTTTCAAGGCCTGCAGCATCAGCACCTCTCCTGTCCATCACAGAAAAATGAAAAAGCTTACAGCACCTGGTATTCCCAGGCGGTCTCCCATCCAAGTACTAACCAGGCCCGACCCTGCTTAGCTTCCGAGATCGGACGAGATCGGGCGTGTTCAGGGTGGTATGGCCGTAAGCGACAGTTGTGTGTTCAATCGGGCCTTTTAAAAATGCATTTGGGCACTTTTTAATCTCTTCATATGTTACTGTGTTTTTTTTCTAGGATGAATTCAATGCATTCTTGCACATGAGTGTCTGATCAAACTTTTTCAAGGCCTGCAGCATCAGCACCTCTCCTGTCCATCACAGAAAAATGAAAAAGCTTACAGCACCTGGTATTCCCAGGCGGTCTCCCATCCAAGTACTAACCAGGCCCGACCCTGCTTAGCTTCCGAGATCGGACGAGATCGGGCGTGTTCAGGGTGGTATGGCCGTAAGCGACAGTTGTGTGTTCAATCGGGCCTTTTAAAAATGCATTTGGGCACTTTTTAATCTCTTCATATGTTACTGTGTTTTTTTTCTAGGATGAATTCAATGCATTCTTGCACATGAGTGTCTGATCCAACTTTTTCAAGGCCTGCAGCATCAGCACCTCTCCTGTCCATCACAGAAAAATGAAAAAGCTTACAGCACCTGGTATTCCCAGGCGGTCTCCCATCCAAGTACTAACCAGGCCCGACCCTGCTTAGCTTCCGAGATCGGACGAGATCGGGCGTGTTCAGGGTGGTATGGCCGTAAGCGACAGTTGTGTGTTCAATCGGGCCTTTTAAAAATGCATTTGGGCACTTTTTAATCTCTTCATATGTTACTGTGTTTTTTTTCTAGGATGAATTCAATGCATTCTTGCACATGAGTGTCTGATCAAACTTTTTCAAGGCCTGCAGCATCAGCACCTCTCCTGTCCATCACAGAAAAATGAAAAAGCTTACAGCACCTGGTATTCCCAGGCGGTCTCCCATCCAAGTACTAACCAGGCCCGACCCTGCTTAGCTTCCGAGATCAGACGAGATCGGGCGTGTTCAGGGTGGTATGGCCGTAAGCGACAGTTGTGTGTTCAATCGGGCCTTTTAAAGACGTGGCATGGTGCAGCAAGAATGCGGTGGGGCATCTGCCCCACCTCATTCTTGAATTTGGCTGTATTTTTAACGTTTTTTATAGTTTTCGTCAAAGATTTTGTCATGGTTTTTTTCTATGATGAATTCAATGCATTCTTGCACATGAGTGTCTGATCAAACTTTTTCAAGGCCTGCAGCATCAGCACCTCTCCTGTCCATCACAGAAAAATGAAAAAGCTTACAGCACCTGGTATTCCCAGGCGGTCTCCCATCCAAGTACTAACCAGGCCCGACCCTGCTTAGCTTCCGAGATCGGATGAGATCGGGCGTGTTCAGGGTGGTATGGCCGTAAGCGACAGTTGTGTGTTCAATCGGGCCTTTTAAAAATGCATTTGGGCACTTTTTAATCTCTTCATATGTTACTGTGTTTTTTTTCTAGGATGAATTCAATGCATTCTTGCACATGAGTGTCTGATCAAACTTTTTCAAGGCCTGCAGCATCAGCACCTCTCCTGTCCATCACAGAAAAATGAAAAAGCTTACAGCACCTGGTATTCCCAGGCGGTCTCCCATCCAAGTACTAACCAGGCCGGACCCTGCTTAGCTTCCGAGATCGGACGAGATCGGGCGTGTTCAGGGTGGTATGGCCGTAAGCGACAGTTGTGTGTTCAATCGGGCCTTTTAAAAATGCATTTGGGCACATTTTAATCTCTTCATATGTTACTGTGTTTTTTTTCTAGGATGAATTCAATGCATTCTTGCACATGAGTGTCTGATCAAACTTTTTCAAGGCCTGCAGCATCAGCACCTCTCCTGTCCATCACAGAAAAATGAAAAAGCTTACAGCACCTGGTATTCCCAGGCGGTCTCCCATCCAAGTACTAACCAGGCCCGACTCTGCTTAGCTTCCGAGATCGGATGAGATCGGGCGTGTTCAGGGTGGTATGGCCGTAAGCGACAGTTGCGTGTTCAATCGGGCCTTTTAAAAATGCATTTGGGCACTTTTTAATCTCTTCATATGTTACTGTGTTTTTTTTCTAGGATGAATTCAATGCATTCTTGCACATGAGTGTCTGATCCAACTTTTTCAAGGCCTGCAGCATCAGCACCTCTCCTGTCCATCACAGAAAAATGAAAAAGCTTACAGCACCTGGTATTCCCAGGCGGTCTCCCATCCAAGTACTAACCAGGCCCGACCCTGCTTAGCTTCCGAGATCGGACGAGATCGGGCGTGTTCAGGGTGGTATGGCCGTAAGCGACAGTTGTGTGTTCAATCGGGCCTTTTAAAAATGCATTTGGGCACTTTTTAATCTCTTCATATGTTACTGTGTTTTTTTTCTAGGATGAATTCAATGCATTCTTGCACATGAGTGTCTGATCAAACTTTTTCAAGGCCTGCAGCATCAGCACCTCTCCTGTCCATCACAGAAAAATGAAAAAGCTTACAGCACCTGGTATTCCCAGGCGGTCTCCCATCCAAGTACTAACCAGGCCCGACCCTGCTTAGCTTCCGAGATCGGACGAGATCGGGCGTGTTCAGGGTGGTATGGCCGTAAGCGACAGTTGTGTGTTCAATCGGGCCTTTTAAAAATGCATTTGGGCACTTTTTAATCTCTTCATATGTTACTGTGTTTTTTTTCTAGGATGAATTCAATGCATTCTTGCACATGAGTGTCTGATCCAACTTTTTCAAGGCCTGCAGCATCAGCACCTATCCTGTCCATCACAGAAAAATGAAAAAGCTTACAGCACCTGGTATTCCCAGGCGGTCTCCCATCCAAGTACTAACCAGGCCTGACCCTGCTTAGCTTCCGAGATCGGACGAGATCGGGCGTGTTCAGGGTGGTATGGCCGTAAGCGACAGCTGTGTGTTCAATCAGGCCTTTTTAAAATGCATTTGGGCACTTTTTAATCTCTTCATATGTTACTGTGTTTTTTTTCTAGGATGAATTCAATGCATTCTTGCACATGAGTGTATGATCAAACTTTTTCAAGGCCTGCAGCATCAGCACCTCTCCTGTCCATCACAGAAAAATGAAAAAGCTTACAGCACCTGGTATTCCCAGGCGGTCTCCCATCCAAGTACTAACCAGGCCCGACCCTGCTTAGCTTCCGAGATCGGACGAGATCGGGCGTGTTCAGGGTGGTATGGCCGTAAGCGACAGTTGTGTGTTCAATCGGGCCTTTTAAAAATGCATTTGGGCACTTTTTAATCTCTTCATATGTTACTGTGTTTTTTTTCTAGGATGAATTCAATGCATTCTTGCACATGAGTGTCTGATCAAACTTTTTCAAGGCCTGCAGCATCAGCACCTCTCCTGTCCATCACAGAAAAATGAAAAAGCTTACAGCACCTGGTATTCCCAGGCGGTCTCCCATCCAAGTACTAACCAGGCCCGACCCTGCTTAGCTTCCGAGATCGGACGAGATCGGGCGTGTTCAGGGTGGTATGGCCGTAAGCGACAGTTGTGTGTTCAATCGGGCCTTTTAAAAATGCATTTGGGCACTTTTTAATCTCTTCATATGTTACTGTGTTTTTTTTCTAGGATGAATTCAATGCATTCTTGCACATGAGTGTCTGATCAAACTTTTTCAAGGCCTGCAGCATCAGCACATCTCCTGTCCATCACAGAAAAATGAAAAAGCTTACAGCACCTGGTATTCCCAGGCGGTCTCCCATCCAAGTACTAACCAGGCCCGACCCTGCTTAGCTTCCGAGATCGGACGAGATCGGGCGTGTTCAGGGTGGTATGGCCGTAAGCGACAGTTGTGTGTTCAATCGGGCCTTTTAAAAATGCATTTGGGCACTTTTTAATCTCTTCATATGTTACTGTGTTTTTTTTCTAGGATGAATTCAATGCATTCTTGCACATGAGTGTCTGATCCAACTTTTTCAAGGCCTGCAGCATCAGCACCTCTCCTGTCCATCACAGAAAAATGAAAAAGCTTACAGCACCTGGTATTCCCAGGCGGTCTCCCATCCAAGTACTAACCAGGCCCGACCCTGCTTAGCTTCCGAGATCGGACGAGATCGGGCGTGTTCAGGGTGGTATGGCCGTAAGCGACAGTTGTGTGTTCAATCGGGCCTTTTAAAAATGCATTTGGGCACTTTTTAATCTCTTCATATGTTACTGTGTTTTTTTTCTAGGATGAATTCAATGCATTCTTGCACATGAGTGTCTGATCCAACTTTTTCAAGGCCTGCAGCATCAGCACCTCTCCTGTCCATCACAGAAAAATGAAAAAGCTTACAGCACCTGGTATTCCCAGGCGGTCTCCCATCCAAGTACTAACCAGGCCTGACCCTGCTTAGCTTCCGAGATCGGACGAGATCGGACGAGATCGGGCGTGTTCAGGGTGGCATGGCCGTAAGCGACAGCTGTGTGTTCAATCAGGCCTTTTAAAAATGCATTTGGGCACTTTTTAATCTCTTCATATGTTACTGTGTTTTTTTTCTAGGATGAATTCAATGCATTCTTGCACATGAGTGTCTGATCAAACTTTTTCAAGGCCTGCAGCATCAGCACCTCTCCTGTCCATCACAGAAAAATGAAAAAGCTTACAGCACCTGGTATTCCCAGGCGGTCTCCCATCCAAGTACTAACCAGGCCCGACCCTGCTTAGCTTCCGAGATCGGACGAGATCGGGCGTGTTCAGGGTGGTATGGCCGTAAGCGACAGTTGTGTGTTCAATCGGGCCTTTTAAAAATGCATTTGGGCACTTTTTAATCTCTTCATATGTTACTGTGTTTTTTTTCTAGGATGAATTCAATGCATTCTTGCACATGAGTGTCTGATCCAACTTTTTCAAGGCCTGCAGCATCAGCACCTCTCCTGTCCATCACAGAAAAATGAAAAAGCTTACAGCACCTGGTATTCCCAGGCGGTCTCCCATCCAAGTACTAACCAGGCCCGACCCTGCTTAGCTTCCGAGATCGGACGAGATCGGGCGTGTTCAGGGTGGTATGGCCGTAAGCGACAGTTGTGTGTTCAATCGGGCCTTTTAAAAATGCATTTGGGCACTTTTTAATCTCTTCATATGTTACTGTGTTTGTTTTCTAGGATGAATTCAATGCATTCTTGCACATGAGTGTATGATCCAACTTTTTCAAGGCCTGCAGCATCAGCACCTCTCCTGTCCATCACAGAAAAATGAAAAAGCTTACAGCACCTGGTATTCCCAGGCGGTCTCCCATCCAAGTACTAACCAGGCCCGACCCTGCTTAGCTTCCGAGATCGGACGAGATCGGGCGTGTTCAGGGTGGTATGGCCGTAAGCGACAGTTGTGTGTTCAATCGGGCCTTTTAAAAATGCATTTGGGCACTTTTTAATCTCTTCATATGTTACTGTGTTTTTTTTCTAGGATGAATTCAATGCATTCTTGCACATGAGTGTCTGATCCAACTTTTTCAAGGCCTGCAGCATCAGCACCTCTCCTGTCCATCACAGAAAAATGAAAAAGCTTACAGCACCTGGTATTCCCAGGCGGTCTCCCATCCAAGTACTAACCAGGCCCAACCCTGCTTAGCTTCCGAGATCGGACGAGATCGGGCGTGTTCAGGGTGGTATTGCCGTAAGCGACAGTTGTGTGTTCAATCGGGCCTTTTAAAAATGCATTTTGGCACTTTTTAATCTCTTCATATGTTACTGTGTTTTTTTTCTAGGA
>NW_027211615.1:2965000-2990000 GCF_022749685.1 Semicossyphus pulcher
TGCACATGAGTGTCTGATCAAACTTTTTCAAGGCCTGCAGCATCAGCACCTCTCCTGTCCATCACAGAAAAATGAAAAAGCTTACAGCACCTGGTATTCCCAGGCGGTCTCCCATCCAAGTACTAACCAGGCCCAACCCTGCTTAGCTTCCGAGATCGGACGAGATCGGGCGTGTTCAGGGTGGTATGGCCGTAAGCGACAGTTGTGTGTTCAATCGGGCCTTTTAAAGACGTGGCATGGTGCACCAAGAATGCGGTGGGGCATCTGCCCCACCGCATTCTTGAATTTGGCTGTATTTTTAACGTTGTTTATAATTTTCGTCAAAGATTTTGTCATGGTTTTTTTCTATGATGAATTCAATGCATTCTTGCACATGAGTGTCTGATCAAACTTTTTCAAGGCCTGCAGCATCAGCACCTCTCCTGTCCATCACAGAAAAATGAAAAAGCTTACAGCACCTGGTATTCCCAGGCGGTCTCCCATCCAAGTACTAACCAGGCCCGACCCTGCATAGCCTCCGAGATCGGACGAGATCGGGCGTGTTCAGGGTGGTATGGCCGTAAGCGACAGTTGTGTGTTCAATCGGGCCTTTTAAAGACGTGGCATGGTGCAGCAAGAATGTGGCTGTATTTTTAACGTTGTTTATAGTTTTCGTCAAAGATTTTGTCATGGTTTTTTTCTATGATGAATTCAATGCATTCTTGCACATGAGTGTCTGATCAAACTTTTTCAAGGCCTGCAGCATCAGCACCTCTCCTGTCCATCACAGAAAAATGAAAAAGCTTACAGCACCTGGTATTCCCAGGCGGTCTCCCATCCAAGTACTAACCAGGCCCGACCCTGCTTAGCTTCCGAGATCGGACGAGATCGGGCGTGTTCAGGGTGGTATGGCCGTAAGCGACAGTTGTGTGTTCAATCGGGCCTTTTAAAAATGCATTTGGGCACTTTTTAATCTCTTCATATGTTACTGTGTTTTTTTTCTAGGATGAATTCAATGCATTCTTGCACATGAGTGTCTGATCAAACTTTTTCAAGGCCTGCAGCATCAGCACCTCTCCTGTCCATCACAGAAAAATGAAAAAGCTTACAGCACCTGGTATTCCCAGGCGGTCTCCCATCCAAGTACTAACCAGGCCCGACCCTGCTTAGCTTCCGAGATCGGACGAGATCGGGCGTGTTCAGGGTGGTATGGCCGTAAGCGACAGTTGTGTGTTCAATCGGGCCTTTTAAAAATGCATTTGGGCACTTTTTAATCTCTTCATATGTTACTGTGTTTTTTTTCTAGGATGAATTCAATGCATTCTTGCACATGAGTGTCTGATCAAACTTTTTCAAGGCCTGCAGCATCAGCACCTCTCCTGTCCATCACAGAAAAATGAAAAAGCTTACAGCACCTGGTATTCCCAGGCGGTCTCCCATCCGAGTACTAACCAGACCCGACCCTGCTTAGCTTCCGAGATCGGACGAGATCGGGCGTGTTCAGGGTGGTATGGCCGTAAGCGACAGTTGTGTGTTCAATCGGGCCTTTTAAAAATGCATTTGGGCACTTTTTAATCTCTTCATATGTTACTGTGTTTTTTTTCTAGGATGAATTCAATGCATTCTTGCACATGAGTGTCTGATCCAACTTTTTCAAGGCCTGCAGCATCAGCACCTCTCCTGTCCATCACAGAAAAATGAAAAAGCTTACAGCACCTGGTATTCCCAGGCGGTCTCCCATCCAAGTACTAACCAGGCCCGACCCTGCTTAGCTTCCGAGATCGGACGAGATCGGGCGTGTTCAGGGTGGTATGGCCGTAAGCGACAGTTGTGTGTTCAATCGGGCCTTTTAAAAATGCATTTGGGCACTTTTTAATCTCTTCATATGTTACTGTGTTTTTTTTTCTAGGATGAATTCAATGCATTCTTGCACATGACTGTCTGATCCAACTTTTTCAAGGCCTGCAGCATCAGCACCTCTCCTGTCCATCACAGAAAAATGAAAAAGCTTACAGCACCTGGTATTCCCAGGCGGTCTCCCATCCAAGTACTAACCAGGCCCGACCCTGCTTAGCTTCCGAGATCGGACGAGATCGGGCGTGTTCAGGGTGGTATGGCCGTAAGCGACAGTTGTGTGTTCAATCGGGCCTTTTAAAAATGCATTTGGGCACTTTTTAATCTCTTCATATGTCACTGTGTTTTTTTTCTAGGATGAATTCAATGCATTCTTGCACATGATTGTCTGATCAAACTTTTTCAAGGCCCGCAGCATCAGCACCTCTCCTGTCCATCACAGAAAAATGAAAAAGCTTACAGCACCTGGTATTCCCAGGCGGTCTCCCATCCAAGTACTAACCAGGCCCGACCCTGCTTAGCTTCCGAGATCGGACGAGATCGGGCGTGTTCAGGGTGGTATGGCCGTAAGCGACAGTTGTGTGTTCAATCGGGCCTTTTAAAAATGCATTTGGGCACTTTTTAATCTCTTCATATGTTACTGTGTTTTTTTTCTAGGATGAATTCAATGCATTCTTGCACATGAGTGTCTGATCAAACTTTTTCAAGGCCTGCAGCATCAGCACCTCTCCTGTCCATCACAGAAAAATGAAAAAGCTTACAGCACCTGGTATTCCCAGGCGGTCTCCCATCCAAGTACTAACCAGGCCCGACCCTGCTTAGCTTCCGAGATCGGACGAGATCGGGCGTGTTCAGGGTGGTATGGCCGTAAGCGACAGTTGTGTGTTCAATCGGGCCTTTTAAAAATGCATTTGGGCACTTTTTAATCTCTTCATATGTTACTGTGTTTTTTTTCTAGGATGAATTCAATGCATTCTTGCACATGAGTGTCTGATCCAACTTTTTCAAGGCCTGCAGCATCAGCACCTCTCCTGTCCATCACAGAAAAATGAAAAAGCTTACAGCACCTGGTATTCCCAGGCGGTCTCCCATCCAAGTACTAACCAGGCCCGACCCTGCTTAGCTTTCGAGATCGGACGAGATCGGGTGTGTTCAGGGTGGTATGGCCGTAAGCGACAGTTGTGTGTTCAATCGGGCCTTTTAAAAATGCATTTGGGCACTTTTTAATCTCTTCATATGTTACTGTGTTTTTTTTCTAGGATGAATTCAATGCATTCTTGCACATGAGTGTCTGATCAAACCTTTTCAAGGCCTGCAGCATCAGCACCTCTCCTGTCCATCACAGAAAAATGAAAAAGCTTACAGCACCTGGTATTCCCAGGCGGTCTCCCATCCAAGTACTAACCAGGCCCGACCCTGCTTAGCTTCCGAGATCTGACGAGATCGGGCGTGTTCAGGGTGGTATGGCCGTAAGCGACAGTTGTGTGTTCGATCGGGCCTTTTAAAGACGTGGCATGGTGCAGCAAGAATGTGGCTGTATTTTTAACGTTGTTTATAGTTTTCGTCAAAGATTTTGTCATGGTTTTTTTCTATGATGAATTCAATGCATTCTTGCACATGAGTGTCTGATCAAACTTTTTCAAGGCCTGCAGCATCAGCACCTCTCCTGTCCATCACAGAAAAATGAAAAAGCTTACAGCACCTGGTATTCCCAGGCGGTCTCCCATCCAAGTACTAACCAGGCCCGACCCTGCTTAGCTTCCGAGATCGGACGAGATCGGGCGTGTTCAGGGTGGTATGGCCGTAAGCGACAGTTGTGTGTTCAATCGGGCCTTTTAAAAATGCATTTGGGCACTTTTTAATCTCTTCATATGTTACTGTGTTTTTTTTCAATGCATTCTTGCACATGAGTGTCTGATCAAACTTTTTCAAGGCCTGCAGCATCAGCACCTCTCCTGTCCATCACAGAAAAATGAAAAAGCTTACAGCACCTGATATTCCCAGGCGGTCTCCCATCCAAGTACTAACCAGGCCCGACCCTGCTTAGCTTCCGAGATCGGACGAGATCGGGCGTGTTCAGGGTGGTATGGCCGTAAGCGACAGTTGTGTGTTCAATCGGGCCTTTTAAAAATGCATTTGGGCACTTTTTAATCTCTTCATATGTTACTGTGTTTTTTTTCTAGGATGAATTCAATGCATTCTTGCACATGAGTGTCTGATCAAACTTTTTCAAGGCCTGCAGCATCAGCACCTCTCCTGTCCATCACAGAACAATGAAAAAACTTACAGCACCTGGTATTCCCAGGCGGTCTCCCATGCAAGTACTAACCAGGCCTGACCCTGCTTAGCTTCCGAGATCGGACGAGATCGAGCGTGTTCAGGGTGGTATGGCCGTAAGCGACAGTTGTCTGTTCAATCGGGCCTTTTAAAGACGTGGCATGGTGCAGCAAGAATGTGATGGGGCATCTGCCCCACCACATTCTTGAATTTGGCTGTATTTTTAACGTTGTTTATAGTTTTCGTCAAAAATTTTGTCATGGTTTTTTTCTATGATGAATTCAATGCATTCTTGCACGAGTGTCTGATCAAACTTTTTCAAGGTCTGCAGCATCAGCACCTCTCCTGTCCATCACAGAAAAATGAAAAAGCTTACAGCACCTGGTATTCCCAGGCGGTCTCCCATCCAAGTACTAACCAGGCCCGACCCTGCTTAGCTTCCGAGATCGGACGAGATCGGGCGTGTTCAGGGTGGTATGGCCGTAAGCGACAGTTGTGTGTTCAATCGGGCCTTTTAAAAATGCATTTGGGCACTTTTTAATCTCTTCATATGTTACTGTGTTTTTTTTCTAGGATGAATTCAATGCATTCTTGCACATGAGTGTCTGATCAAACTTTTTCAAGGCCTGCAGCATCAGCACCTCTCCTGTCCATCACAGAAAAATGAAAAAGCTTACAGCACCTGGTATTCCCAGGCGGTCTCCCATCCAAGTACTAACCAGGCCCGACCCTGCTTAGCTTCCGAGATCGGACGAGATCGGGCGTGTTCAGGGTGGTATGGCCGTAAGCGACAGTTGTGTGTTCAATCGGGCCTTTTAAAAATGCATTTGGGCACTTTTTAATCTCTTCATATGTTACTGTGTTTTTTTTCTAGGATGAATTCAATGCATTCTTTCACATGAGTGTCTGATCAAACCTTTTCAAGGCCTGCAGCATCAGCACCTCTCCTGTCCATCACAGAAAAATGAAAAAGCTTACAGCACCTGGTATTCCCAGGCGGTCTCCCATCCAAGTACTAACCAGGCCCGACCCTGCTTAGCTTCCGAGATCGGACGAGATCGGGCGTGTTCAGGGTGGTATGGCCGTAAGCGACAGTTGTGTGTTCAATCGGGCCTTTTAAAAATGCATTTGGGCACTTTTTAATCTCTTCATATGTTACTGTGTTTTTTTTCTAGGATGAATTCAATGCATTCTTGCACATGAGTGTCTGATCAAACTTTTTCAAGGCCTGCAGCATCAGCACCTCTCCTGTCCATCACAGAAAAATGAAACAGCTTACAGCACCTGGTATTCCCAGGCGGTCTCCCATCCAAGTACTAACCAGGCCCGACCCTGCTTAGCTTCCGAGATCGGACGAGATCGGGCGTGTTCAGGGTGGTATGGCCGTAAGCGACAGTTGTGTGTTCAATCGGGCCTTTTAAAAATGCATTTGGGCACTTTTTAATCTCTTCATATGTTACTGTGTTTTTTTTCTAGGATGAATTCAATGCATTCTTGCACATGAGTGTCTGATCAAACTTTTTCAAGGCCTGCAGCATCAGCACCTCTCCTGTCCATCACAGAAAAATGAAAAAGCTTACAGCACCTGGTATTCCCAGGCGGTCTCCCATCCAAGTACTAACCAGGCCCGACCCTGCTTAGCTTCCGAGATCGGACGAGATCGGGCGTGTTCAGGGTGGTATGGCCGTAAGCGACAGTTGTGTGTTCAATCGGGCCTTTTAAAAATGCATTTGGGCACTTTTTAATCTCTTCATATGTTACTGTGTTTTTTTTCTAGGATGAATTCAATGCATTCTTGCACATGAGTGTCTGATCAAACTTTTTCAAGGCCTGCAGCATCAGCACCTCTCCTGTCCATCACAGAAAAATGAAAAAGCTTACAGCACCTGATATTCCCAGGCGGTCTCCCATCCAAGTACTAACCAGGCCCGACCCTGCTTAGCTTCCGAGATCTGACGAGATCGGGCGTGTTCAGGGTGGTATGGCCGTAAGCGACAGTTGTGTGTTCAATCGGGCCTTTTAAAAATGCATTTGGGCACTTTTTAATCTCTTCATATGTTACTGTGTTTTTTTTCTAGGATGAATTCAATGCATTCTTGCACATGAGTGTCTGATCAAACTTTTTCAAGGCCTGCAGCATCAGCACCTCTCCTGTCCATCACAGAAAAATGAAAAAGCTTACAGCACCTGGTATTCCCAGGCGGTCTCCCATCCAAGTACTAACCAGGCCCGACCCTGCTTAGCTTCCGAGATCGGACGAGATCGGGCGTGTTCAGGGTGGTATGGCCGTAAGCGACAGTTGTGTGTTCAATCGGGCCTTTTAAAGACGTGGCATGGTGCAGCAAGAATGTGGCTGTAATTTTAACGTTGTTTATAGTTTTCGTCAAAAATTTTGTCATGGTTTTTTTCTATGATGAATTCAATGCATTCTTGCACATGAGTGTCTGATCAAACTTTTTCAAGGCCTGCAGCATCAGCACCTCTCCTGTCCATCACAGAAAAATGAAAAAGCTTACAGCACCTGGTATTCCCAGGCGGTCTCCCATCCAAGTACTAACCAGGCCCGACCCTGCTTAGCTTCCGAGATCGGACGAGATCGGGCGTGTTCAGGGTGGTATGGCCGTAAGCGACAGTTGTGTGTTCAATCGGGCCTTTTAAAGACGTGGCATGGTGCAGCAAGAATGTGATGGGGCATCTGCCCCACCACATTCTTGAATTTGGCTGTATTTTTAACGTTGTTTATAGTTTTCGTCAAAAATTTTGTCATGGTTTTTTTCTAGGATGAATTCAATGCATTCTTGCACATGAGTGTCTGATCAAACTTTTTCAAGGCCTGCAGCATCAGCACCTCTCCTGTCCATCACAGAAAAATGAAAAAGCTTACAGCACCTGGTATTCCCAGGCGGTCTCCCATCCAAGTACTAACCAGGCCCGACCCTGCTTAGCTTCCGAGATCGGACGAGATCGGGCGTGTTCAGGGTGGTATGGCCGTAAGCGACAGTTGTGTGTTCAATCGGGCCTTTTAAAAATGCATTTGGGCACTTTTTAATCTCTTCATATGTTACTGTGTTTTTTTTCTAGGATGAATTCAATGCATTCTTGCACATGAGTGTCTGATCAAACTTTTTCAAGGCCTGCAGCATCAGCACCTCTCCTGTCCATCACAGAAAAATGAAAAAGCTTACAGCACCTGGTATTCCCAGGCGGTCTCCCATCCAAGTACTAACCAGGCCCGACCCTGCTTAGCTTCCGAGATCGGACGAGATCGGGCGTGTTCAGGGTGGTATGGCCGTAAGCGACAGTTGTGTGTTCAATCAGGCCTTTTAAAAATGCATTTGGGCACTTTTTAATCTCTTCATATGTTACTGTGTTTTTTTTCTAGGATGAATTCAATGCATTCTTGCACATGAGTGTCTGATCCAACTTTTTCAAGGCCTGCAGCATCAGCACCTCTCCTGTCCATCACAGAAAAATGAAAAAGCTTACAGCACCTGGTATTCCCAGGCGGTCTCCCATCCAAGTACTAACCAGGCCCGACCCTGCTTAGCTTCCGAGATCGGACGAGATCGGGCGTGTTCAGGGTGGTATGGCCGTAAGCGACAGTTGTGTGTTCAATCGGGCCTTTTAAAAATGCATTTGGGCACTTTTTAATCTCTTCATATGTTACTGTGTTTTTTTTCTAGGATGAATTCAATGCATTCTTGCACATGAGTGTCTGATCAAACTTTTTCAAGGCCTGCAGCATCAGCACCTCTCCTGTCCATCACAGAAAAATGAAAAAGCTTACAGCACCTGGTATTCCCAGGCGGTCTCCCATCCAAGTACTAACCAGGCCCGACCCTGCTTAGCTTCCGAGATCGGACGAGATCGGGCGTGTTCAGGGTGGTATGGCCGTAAGCGACAGTTGTGTGTTCAATCGGGCCTTTTAAAAATGCATTTGGGCACTTTTTAATCTCTTCATATGTTACTGTGTTTTTTTTCTAGGATGAATTCAATGCATTCTTGCACATGAGTGTCTGATCAAACTTTTTCAAGGCCTGCAGCATCAGCACCTCTCCTGTCCATCACAGAAAAATGAAAAAGCTTACAGCACCTGGTATTCCCAGGCGGTCTCCCATCCAAGTACTAACCAGGCCCGACCCTGCTTAGCTTCCGAGATCGGACGAGATCGGGCGTGTTCAGGGTGGTATGGCCGTAAGCGACAGTTGTGTGTTCAATCGGGCCTTTTAAAAATGCATTTGGGCACTTTTTAATCTCTTCATATGTTACTGTGTTTTTTTTCTAGGATGAATTCAATGCATTCTTGCACATGAGTGTCTGATCAAACTTTTTCAAGGCCTGCAGCATCAGCACCTCTCCTGTCCATCACAGAAAAATGAAAAAGCTTACAGCACCTGGTATTCCCAGGCGGTCTCCCATCCAATTACTAACCAGGCCCGACCCTGCTTAGCTTACGAGATCGGACGAGATCGGGCGTGTTCAGGGTGGTATGGCCGTAAGCGACAGTTGTGTGTTCAATCGGGCCTTTTAAAGACGTGGCATGGTGCAGCAAGAATGTGGCTGTATTTTTAACGTTGTTTATAGTTTTCGTCAAAGATTTTGTCATGGTTTTTTTCTATGATGAATTCAATGCATTCTTGCACATGAGTGTCTGATCAACCTTTTTCAAGGCCTGCAGCATCAGTACCTCTCCTGTCCATCACAGAAAAATGAAAAAGCTTACAGCACCTGGTATTCCCAGGCGGTCTCCCATCCAAGTACTAACCAGGCCCGACCCTGCTTAGGTTCCGAGATCGGACGAGATCGGGCGTGTTCAGGGTGGTATGGCCGTAAGCGACAGTTGTGTGTTCAATCGGGCCTTTTAAAAATGCATTTGGGCACTTTTTAATCTCTTCATATGTTACTGTGTTTTTTTTCTAGGATGAATTCAATGCATTCTTGCACATGAGTGTCTGATCAAACTTTTTCAAGGCCTGCAGCATCAGCACCTCTCCTGTCCATCACAGAAAAATGAAAAAGCTTACAGCACCTGGTATTCCCAGGCGGTCTCCCATCCAAGTACTAACCAGGCCCGACCCTGCTTAGCTTCCGAGATCGGACGAGATCGGGCGTGTTCAGGGTGGTATGGCCGTAAGCGACAGTTGTGTGTTCAATCGGGCCTTTTAAAAATGCATTTGGGCACTTTTTAATCTCTTCATATGTTACTTTGTTTTTTTTCTAGGATGAATTCAATGTATTCTTGCACATGAGTGTCTGATCAAACTTTTTCAAGGCCTGCAGCATCAGCACCTCTCCTGTCCATCACAGAAAAATGAAAAAGCTTACAGCACCTGGTATTCCCAGGCGGTCTCCCATCCAAGTACTAACCAGGCCCGACCCTGCTTAGCTTCCGAGATCGGACGAGATCGGGCGTGTTCAGGGTGGTATGGCCGTAAGCGACAGTTGTGCGTTCAATCGGGCCTTTTAAAAATGCATTTGGGCACTTTTTAATCTCTTCATATGTACTGTGTTTTTTTTTAGGATGAATTCAATGCATTCTTGCACATGAGTGTCTGATCAAACTTTTTCAAGGCCTGCAGCATCAGCACCTCTCCTGTCCATCACAGAAAAATGAAAAAGCTTACAGCACCTGGTATTCCCAGGCGGTCTCCCATCCAAGTACTTACCAGGCACGACCCTGCTTAGCTTCCGAGATCGGACGAGATCGGGCGTGTTCAGGGTGGTATGGCCGTAAGCGACAGTTGTGTGTTCAATCGGGCCTTTTAAAAATGCATTTGGGCACTTTTTAATCTCTTCATATGTTACTGTGTTTTTTTTCTAGGATGAATTCAATGCATTCTTGCACATGAGTGTCTGATCAAACTTTTTCAAGGCCTGCAGCATCAGCACCTCTCCTGTCCATCACAGAAAAATGAAAAAGCTTACAGCACCTGGTATTCCCAGGCGGTCTCCCATCCAAGTACTAACCAGGCCCGACCCTGCTTAGCTTCCGAGATCGGACGAGATCGGGCGTGTTCAGGGTGGTATGGCCGTAAGCGACAGTTGTGTGTTCAATCGGGCCTTTTAAAAATGCATTTGGGCACTTTTTAATCTCTTCATATGTTACTGTGTTTTTTTTCTAGGATGAATTCAATGCATTCTTGCACATGAGTGTCTGATCAAACTTTTTCAAGGCCTGCAGCATCAGCACCTCTCCTGTCCATCACAGAAAAATGAAAAAGCTTACAGCACCTGGTATTCCCAGGCGGTCTCCCATCCAAGTACTAACCAGGCCCGACCCTGCTTAGCTTCCGAGATCGGACGAGATCGGGCGTGTTCAGGGTGGTATGGCCGTAAGCGACAGTTGTGTGTTCAATCAGGCCTTTTAAAGACATGGCATGGTGCAGCAAGAATGTGGCTTTATTTTTAACGTTGTTTATAGTTTTCGTCAAAGATTTTGTCATGGTTTTTTTCTATGATGAATTCAATGCATTCTTGCACATGAGTGTCTGATCAAACTTTTTCAAGGCCTGCAGCATCAGCACCTCTCCTGTCCATCACAGAAAAATGAAAAAGCTTACAGCACCTGGTATTCCCAGGCGGTCTCCCATCCAAGTACTAACCAGGCCCGACCCTGCTTAGCTTCCGAGATCGGACGAGATCGGGCGTGTTCAGTGTGATATGGCCGTAAGCGACAGTTGTGTGTTCAATCGGGCCTTTTAAAAATGCATTTGGGCACTTTTTAATCTCTTCATATGTTACTGTGTTTTTTTTCTAGGATGAATTCAATGCATTCTTGCACATGAGTGTCTGATCAAACTTTTTCAAGGCCTGCAGCATCAGCACCTCTCCTGTCCATCACAGAAAAATGAAAAAGCTTACAGCACCTGGTATTCCCAGGCGGTCTCCCATCCAAGTACTAACCAGGCCCGACCCTGCTTAGCTTCCGAGATCGGATGAGATCGGGCGTGTTCAGGGTGGTATGGCCGTAAGCGACAGTTGTGTGTTCAATCGGGCCTGTTAAAAATGCATTTGGGCACTTTTTAATCTCTTCATATGTTACTGTGTTTTTTTTCTAGGATGAATTCAATGCATTCTTGCACATGAGTGTCTGATCAAACTTTTTCAAGGCCTGCAGCATCAGCACCTCTCCTGTCCATCACAGAAAAATGAAAAAGCTTACAGCACCTGGTATTCCCAGGCGGTGTCCCATCCAAGTACTAACCAGGCCCGACCCTGCTTAGCTTCCGAGATCGGACGAGATCGGGCGTGTTCAGGGTGGTATGGCCGTAAGCGACAGTTGTGTGTTCAATCGGGCCTTTTAAAGACGTGGCATGGTGCAGCAAGAATGTGGTGGGGCATCTGCCCCACCACATTCTTGAATTTGGCTGTATTTTTAACGTTGTTTATAGTTTTCGTCAAAGATTTTGTCATGGTTTTTTTCTATGATGAATTCAATGCATTCTTGCACATGAGTGTCTGATCAAACTTTTTCAAGGCCTGCAGCATCAGCACCTCTCCTGTCCATCACAGAAAAATGAAAAAGCTTACAGCACCTGGTATTCACAGGCGGTCTCCCATCCAAGTACTAACCAGGCCCGACCCTGCTTAGCTTCCGAGATCAGACGAGATCGGGCGTGTTCAGGGTGGTATGGCCGTACGCGACAGTTGTGTGTTCAATCGGGCCTTTTAAAAATGCATTTTGGCACTTTTTAATCTCTTCATATTTTACTGTGTTTTTTTTCTAGGATGAATTCAATGCATTCTTGCACATGAGTGTCTGATCAAACTTTTTCAAGGCCTGCAGCATCAGCACCTCTCCTGTCCATCACAGAAAAATGAAAAAGCTTACAGCACCTGGTATTCCCAGGCGGTCTCCCATCCAAGTACTAACCAGGCCCGACCCTGCTTAGCTTCCGAGATCAGACGAGATCGGGCGTGTTCAGGGTGGTATGGCCGTACGCGACAGTTGTGTGTTCAATCGGGCCTTTTAAAAATGCATTTTGGCACTTTTTAATCTCTTCATATTTTACTGTGTTTTTTTTCTAGGATGAATTCAATGCATTCTTGCACATGAGTGTCTGATCAAACTTTTTCAAGGCCTGCAGCATCAGCACCTCTCCTGTCCATCACAGAAAAATGAAAAAGCTTACAGCACCTGGTATTCCCAGGCGGTCTCCCATCCAAGTACTAACCAGGCCCAACCCTACTTAGCTTCCGAGATCGGACGAGATCGGGCGTGTTCAGGATGGTATGGCCGTAAGCGACAGTTGTGTGTTCAATCGGGCCTTTTAAAGACGTGGCATGGTGCAGCAAGAATGTGGCTGTAATTTTAACGTTGTTTATAGTTTTCGTCAAAAATTTTGTCATGGTTTTTTTCTATGATGAATTCAATGCATTCTTGCACATGAGTGTCTGATCAAACTTTTTCAAGGCCTGCAGCATCAGCACCTCTCCTGTCCATCACAGAAAAATGAAAAAGCTTACAGCACCTGGTATTCCCAGGCGGTCTCCCATCCAAGTACTAACCAGGCCCGACCCTGCTTAGCTTCCGAGATCGGACGAGATCGGGCGTGTTCAGGGTGGTATGGCCGTAAGCGACAGTTGTGTGTTCAATCGGGCCTTTTAAAAATGCATTTGGGCACTTTTTAATCTCTTCATATGTTACTGTGTTTTTTTTCTAGGATGAATTCAATGCATTCTTGCACATGAGTGTCTGATCAAACTTTTTCAAGGCCTGCAGCATCAGCACCTCTCCTGTCCATCACAGAAAAATGAAAAAGCTTACAGCACCTGGTATTCCCAGGCGGTCTCCCATCCAAGTACTAACCAGGCCCGACCCTGCTTAGCTTCCGAGATCGGACGAGATCGGGCGTGTTCAGGGTGGTATGGCCGTAAGCGACAGTTGTGTGTTCAATCGGGCCTTTTAAAAATGCATTTGGGCACTTTTTAATCTCTTCATATGTTACTGTGTTTTTTTTCTAGGATGAATTCAATGCATTCTTGCACATGAGTGTCTGATCCAACTTTTTCAAGGCCTGCAGCATCAGCACCTCTCCTGTCCATCACAGAAAAATGAAAAAGCTTACAGCACCTGGTATTCCCAGGCGGTCTCCCATCCAAGTACTAACCAGGCCCGACCCTGCTTAGCTTCCGAGATCGGACGAGATCGGGCGTGTTCAGGGTGGTATGGCCGTAAGCGACAGTTGTGTGTTCAATCGGGCCTTTTAAAAATGCATTTGGGCACTTTTTAATCTCTTCATATGTTACTGTGTTTTTTTTCTAGGATGAATTCAATGCATTCTTGCACATGAGTGTCTGATCAAACTTTTTCAAGGCCTGCAGCATCAGCACCTCTCCTGTCCATCACAGAAAAATGAAAAAGCTTACAGCACCTGGTATTCCCAGGCGGTCTCCCATCCAAGTACTAACCAGGCCCGACCCTGCTTAGCTTCCGAGATCGGACGAGATCGGGCGTGTTCAGGGTGGTATGGCCGTAAGCGACAGTTGTGTGTTCAATCGGGCCTTTTAAAAATGCATTTGGGCACTTTTTAATCTCTTCATATGTTACTGTGTTTTTTTTCTAGGATGAATTCAATGCATTCTTGCACATGAGTGTCTGATCCAACTTTTTCAAGGCCTGCAGCATCAGCACCTCTCCTGTCCATCACAGAAAAATGAAAAAGCTTACAGCACCTGGTATTCCCAGGCGGTCTCCCATCCAAGTACTAACCAGGCCCGACCCTGCTTAGCTTCCGAGATCGGACGAGATCGGGCGTGTTCAGGGTGGTATGGCCGTAAGCGACAGTTGTGTGTTCAATCGGGCCTTTTAAAAATGCATTTGGGCACTTTTTAATCTCTTCATATGTTACTGTGTTTTTTTTCTAGGATGAATTCAATGCATTCTTGCACATGAGTGTCTGATCCAACTTTTTCAAGGCCTGCAGCATCAGCACCTCTCCTGTCCATCACAGAAAAATGAAAAAGCTTACAGCACCTGGTATTCCCAGGCGGTCTCCCATCCAAGTACTAACCAGGCCCGACCCTGCTTAGCTTCCGAGATCGGACGAGATCGGGCGTGTTCAGGGTGGTATGGCCGTAAGCGACAGTTGTGTGTTCAATCGGGCCTTTTAAAAATGCATTTGGGCACTTTTTAATCTCTTCATATGTTACTGTGTTTTTTTTCTAGGATGAATTCAATGCATTCTTGCACATGAGTGTCTGATCAAACTTTTTCAAGGCCTGCAGCATCAGCACCTCTCCTGTCCATCACAGAAAAATGAAAAAGCTTACAGCACCTGGTATTCCCAGGCGGTCTCCCATCCAAGTACTAACCAGGCCCGACCCTGCTTAGCTTCCGAGATCGGACGAGATCGGGCGTGTTCAGGGTGGTATGGCCGTAAGCGACGGTTGTGTGTTCAATCGGGCCTTTTAAAGACGTGGCATGGTGCAGCAAGAATGTGATGGGGCATCTGCCCCACCACATTCTTGAATTTGGCTGTATTTTTAACGTTGTTTATAGTTTTCGTCAAAGATTTTGTCATGGTTTTTTTCTAGGATGAATTCAATGCATTCTTGCACATGAGTGTCTGATCAAACTTTTTCAAGGCCTGCAGCATCAGCACCTCTCCTGTCCATCACAGAAAAATGAAAAAGCTTACAGCACCTGGTATTCCCAGGCGGTCTCCCATCCAAGTACTCACCAGGCCCGACCCTGCTTAGCTTCCGAGATCGGACGAGATCGGGCGTGTTCAGGGTGGTATGGCCGTAAGCGACAGTTGTGTGTTCAATCAGGCCTTTTAAAAATGCATTTGGGCACTTTTTAATCTCTTCATATGTTACTGTGTTTTTTTTCTAGGATGAATTCAATGCATTCTTGCACATGAGTGTCTGATCAAACTTTTTCGAGGCCTGCAGCATCAGCACCTCTCCTGTCCATCACAGAAAAATGAAAAAGCTTACAGCACCTGGTATTCCCAGGCGGTCTCCCATCCAAGTACTAACCAGGCCCGACCCTGCTTAGCTTCCGAGATCGGACGAGATCGGGCGTGTTCAGGGTGGTATGGCTGTAAGCGACAGTTGTGTGTTCAATCGGGCCTTTTAAAAATGCATTTGGGCACTTTTTAATCTCTTCATATGTTACTGTGTTTTTTTTCTAGGATGAATTCAATGCATTCTTGCACATGAGTGTCTGATCCAACTTTTTCAAGGCCTGCAGCATCAGCACCTCTCCTGTCCATCACAGAAAAATGAAAAAGCTTACAGCACCTGGTATTCCCAGGCGGTCTCCCATCCAAGTACTAACCAGGCCCGACCCTGCTTAGCTTCCGAGATCGGACGAGATCGGGCGTGTTCAGGGTGGTATGGCCGTAAGCGACAGCTGTGTGTTCAATCGGGCCTTTTAAAAATGCATTTGGGCACTTTTTAATCTCTTCATATGTTACTGTGTTTTTTTTCTAGGATGAATTCAATGCATTCTTGCACATGAGTGTCTGTTCAAACTTTTTCAAGGCCTGCAGCATCAGCACCTCTCCTGTCCATCACAGAAAAATGAAAAAGCTTACAGCACCTGGTATTCCCAGGCGGTCTCCCATCCAAGTACTAACCAGGCCCGACCCTGCTTAGCTTCCGAGATCGGACGAGATCGGGCGTGTTCAGGGTGGTATGGCCGTAAGCGACAGTTGTGCGTTCAATCGGGCCTTTTAAAGACGTGGCATGGTGCAGCAAGAATGCGGTGGGGCATCTGCCCCTCCACATTCTTGAATTTGGCAGTATTTTTAACGTTGTTTATAGTTTTCGTCAAAAATTTTGTCATGGTTTTTTTCTAATAGAATTCAATGCATTCTTGCACATGAGTGTCTGATCAAACTTTTTCAAGGCCTGCAGCATCAGCACCTCTCCTGTCCATCACAGAAAAATGAAAAAGCTTACAGCACCTGGTATTCCCAGGCGGTCTCCCATCCAAGTACTAACCAGGCCCGACCCTGCTTAGCTTCCGAGATCGGACGAGATCGGGCGTGTTCAGGGTGGTATGGCTGTAAGCGACAGTTGTGTGTTCAATCGGGCCTTATAAAAATGCATTTGGGCACTTTTTAATCTCTTCATATGTTACTGTGTTTTTTTTCTAGGATGAATTCAATGCATTCTTGCACATGAGTGTCTGCTCAAACTTTTTCAAGGCCTGCAGCATCAGCACCTCTCCTGTCCATCACAGAAAAATGAAAAAGCTTACAGCACCTGGTATTCCCAGGCGGTCTCCCATCCAAGTACTAACCAGGCCCGACCCTGCTTAGCTTCCGAGATCGGACGAGATCGGGTGTGTTCAGGGTGTTATGGCCGTAAGCGACAGTTGTGTGTTCAATCGGGCCTTTTAAAAATGCATTTGGGCACTTTTTAATCTCTTCATATGTTACTGTGTTTTTTTTCTAGGATGAATTCAATGCATTCTTGCACATGAGTGTCTGATCAACCTTTTTCAAGGCCTGCAGCATCAGCACCTCTCCTGTCCATCACAGAAAAATGAAAAAGCTTACAGCACCTGGTATTCCCAGGCGGTCTCCCATCCAAGTACTAACCAGGCCCGACCCTGCTTAGCTTCCGAGATCGGACGAGATCGGCCGTGTTCAGGGTGGTATGGCCGTAAGCGACAGTTGTGTGTTCAATCGGGCCTTTTAAAAATGCATTTGGGCACTTTTTAATCTCTTCATATGTCACTGTGTTTTTTTTCTAGGATGAATTCAATGCATTCTTGCACATGAGTGTCTGATCCAACTTTTTCAAGGCCTGCAGCATCAGCACCTCTCCTGTCCATCACAGAAAAATGAAAAAGCTTACAGCACCTGGTATTCCCAGGCGGTCTCCCATCCAAGTACTAACCAGGCCCGACCCTGCTTAGCTTCCGAGATCGGACGAGATCGGGCGTGTTCAGGGTGGTATGGCCGTAAGCGACAGTTGTGTGTTCAATCGGGCCTTTTAAAAATGCATTTGGGCACTTTTTAATCTCTTCATATGTTACTGTGTTTTTTTTCTAGGATGAATTCAATGCATTCTTGCACATGAGTGTCTGATCAAACTTTTTCAAGGCCTGCAGCATCAGCACCTCTCCTGTCCATCACAGAAAAATGAAAAAGCTTACAGCACCTGGTATTCCCAGGCGGTCTCCCATCCAAGTACTAACCAGGCCCGACCCTGCTTAGCTTCCGAGATCGGACGAGATCGGGCGTGTTCAGGGTGGTATGGCCGTAAGCGACGGTTGTGTGTTCAATCGGGCCTTTTAAAGACGTGGCATGGTGCAGCAAGAATGTGATGGGGCATCTGCCCCACCACATTCTTGAATTTGGCTGTATTTTTAACGTTGTTTATAGTTTTCGTCAAAGATTTTGTCATGGTTTTTTTCTAGGATGAATTCAATGCATTCTTGCACATGAGTGTCTGATCAAACTTTTTCAAGGCCTGCAGCATCAGCACCTCTCCTGTCCATCACAGAAAAATGAAAAAGCTTACAGCACCTGGTATTCCCAGGCGGTCTCCCATCCAAGTACTCACCAGGCCCGACCCTGCTTAGCTTCCGAGATCGGACGAGATCGGGCGTGTTCAGGGTGGTATGGCCGTAAGCGACAGTTGTGTGTTCAATCGGGCCTTTTAAAAATGCATTTGGGCACTTTTTAATCTCTTCATATGTTACTGTGTTTTTTTTCTAGGATGAATTCAATGCATTCTTGCACATGAGTGTCTGATCAAACTTTTTCAAGGCCTGCAGCATCAGCACCTCTCCTGTCCATCACAGAAAAATGAAAAAGCTTACAGCACCTGGTATTCCCAGGCGGTCTCCCATCCAAGTACTAACCAGGCCCGACCCTGCTTAGCTTCCGAGATCGGACGAGATCAGGCGTGTTCAGGGTGGTATGGCTGTAAGCGACAGTTGTGTGTTCAATCGGGCCTTTTAAAAATGCATTTGGGCACTTTTTAATCTCTTCATATGTTACTGTGTTTTTTTTCTAGGATGAATTCAATGCATTCTTGCACATGAGTGTCTGATCCAACTTTTTCAAGGCCTGCAGCATCAGCACCTCTCCTGTCCATCACAGAAAAATGAAAAAGCTTACAGCACCTGGTATTCCCAGGCGGTCTCCCATCCAAGTACTAACCAGGCCCGACCCTGCTTAGCTTCCGAGATCGGACGAGATCGGGCGTGTTCAGGGTGGTATGGCCGTAAGCGACAGCTGTGTGTTCAATCGGGCCTTTTAAAAATGCATTTGGGCACTTTTTAATCTCTTCATATGTTACTGTGTTTTTTTTCTAGGATGAATTCAATGCATTCTTGCACATGAGTGTCTGTTCAAACTTTTTCAAGGCCTGCAGCATCAGCACCTCTCCTGTCCATCACAGAAAAATGAAAAAGCTTACAGCACCTGGTATTCCCAGGCGGTCTCCCATCCAAGTACTAACCAGGCCCGACCCTGCTTAGCTTCCGAGATCGGACGAGATCGGGCGTGTTCAGGGTGGTATGGCCGTAAGCGAGAGTTGTGCGTTCAATCGGGCCTTTTAAAGACGTGGCATGGTGCAGCAAGAATGCGGTGGGGCATCTGCCCCTCCACATTCTTGAATTTGGCAGTATTTTTAACGTTGTTTATAGTTTTCGTCAAAAATTTTGTCATGGTTTTTTTCTAATAGAATTCAATGCATTCTTGCACATGAGTGTCTGATCAAACTTTTTCAAGGCCTGCAGCATCAGCACCTCTCCTGTCCATCACAGAAAAATGAAAAAGCTTACAGCACCTGGTATTCCCAGGCGGTCTCCCATCCAAGTACTAACCAGGCCCGACCCTGCTTAGCTTCCGAGATCGGACGAGATCGGGCGTGTTCAGGGTGGTATGGCTGTAAGCGACAGTTGTGTGTTCAA
The DNA here is from genome assembly GCF_022749685.1 of Semicossyphus pulcher. NCBI lineage: Eukaryota > Metazoa > Chordata > Actinopteri > Labriformes > Labridae > Semicossyphus > Semicossyphus pulcher. The sequence goes on from NW_027211615.1 coordinate 2,983,992, forward strand.
TCGGGCCTTATAAAAATGCATTTGGGCACTTTTTAATCTCTTCATATGTTACTGTGTTTTTTTTCTAGGATGAATTCAATGCATTCTTGCACATGAGTGTCTGCTCAAACTTTTTCAAGGCCTGCAGCATCAGCACCTCTCCTGTCCATCACAGAAAAATGAAAAAGCTTACAGCACCTGGTATTCCCAGGCGGTCTCCCATCCAAGTACTAACCAGGCCCGACCCTGCTTAGCTTCCGAGATCGGACGAGATCGGGCGTGTTCAGGGTGGTATGGCCGTAAGCGACAGTTGTGTGTTCAATCGGGCCTTTTAAAAATGCATTTGGGCACTTTTTAATCTCTTCATATGTTACTGTGTTTTTTTTCTAGGATGAATTCAATGCATTCTTGCACATGAGTGTCTGATCAAACTTTTTCAAGGCCTGCAGCATCAGCACCTCTCCTGTCCATCACAGAAAAATGAAAAAGCTTACAGCACCTGGTATTCCCAGGCGGTCTCCCATCCAAGTACTAACCAGGCCCGACCCTGCTTAGCTTCCGAGATCGGACGAGATCGGCCGTGTTCAGGGTGGTATGGCCGTAAGCGACAGTTGTGTGTTCAATCGGGCCTTTTAAAAATGCATTTGGGCACTTTTTAATCTCTTCATATGTCACTGTGTTTTTTTTCTAGGATGAATTCAATGCATTCTTGCACATGAGTGTCTGATCCAACTTTTTCAAGGCCTGCAGCATCAGCACCTCTCCTGTCCATCACAGAAAAATGAAAAAGCTTACAGCACCTGGTATTCCCAGGCGGTCTCCCATCCAAGTACTAACCAGGCCCGACCCTGCTTAGCTTCCGAGATCGGACGAGATCGGGCGTGTTCAGGGTGGTATGGCCGTAAGTGACAGTTGTGTGTTCAATCGGGCCTTTTAAAAATGCATTTGGGCACTTTTTAATCTCTTCATATGTTACTGTGTTTTTTTTCTAGGATGAATTCAATGCATTCTTGCACATGAGTGTCTGATCAAACTTTTTCAAGGCCTGCAGCATCAGCGCCTCTCCTGTCCATCACAGAAAAATGAAAAAGCTTACAGCACCTGGTATTCCCAGGCGGTCTCCCATCCAAGTACTAACCAGGCCCGACCCTGCTTAGCTTCCGAGATCCGACGAGATCGGGCGTGTTCAGGGTGGTATGGCCGTAAGCGACAGTTGTGTGTTCAATCGGGCCTTTTAAAAATGCATTTGGGCACTTTTTAATCTCTTCATATGTTACTGTGTTTTTTTTCTAGGATGAATTCAATGCATTCTTGCACATGAGTGTCTGATCAAACTTTTTCAAGGCCTGCAGCATCAGCACCTCTCCTGTCCATCACAGAAAAATGAAAAAGCTTACAGCACCTGGTATTCCCAGGCGGTCTCCCATCCAAGTACTAACCAGGCCCGACCCTGCTTAGCTTCCGAGATCGGACGAGATCGGGCGTGTTCAGGGTGGTATGGCCGTAAGCGACAGTTGTGTGTTCAATCGGGCCTTTTAAAAATGCATTTGGGCACTTTTTAATCTCTTCATATGTTACTGTGTTTTTTTTCTAAGATGAATTCAATGCATTCTTGCACATGAGTGTCTGATCAAACTTTTTCAAGGCCTGCAGCATCAGCACCTCTCCTGTCCATCACAGAAAAATGAAAAAGCTTACAGCACCTGGTATTCCCAGGCGGTCTCCCATCCAAGTACTAACCAGGCCCGACCCTGCTTAGCTTCCGAGATCGGACGAGATCGGGCGTGTTCAGGGTGGTATGGCCGTAAGCGACAGTTGTGTGTTCAATCGGGCCTTTTAAAAATGCATTTGGGCACTTTTTAATCTCTTCATATGTTACTGTGTTTTTTTTCTAGGATGAATTCAATGCATTCTTGCACATGAGTGTCTGATCAAACTTTTTCAAGGCCTGCAGCATCAGCACCTCTCCTGTCCATCACAGAAAAATGAAAAAGCTTACAGCACCTGGTATTCCCAGGCGGTCTCCCATCCAAGTACTAACCAGGCCCGACCCTGCTTAGCTTCCGAGATCGGACGAGATCGGCCGTGTTCAGGGTGGTATGGCCGTAAGCGACAGTTGTGTGTTCAATCGGGCCTTTTAAAAATGCATTTGGGCACTTTTTAATCTCTTCATATGTCACTGTGTTTTTTTTCTAGGATGAATTCAATGCATTCTTGCACATGAGTGTCTGATCCAACTTTTTCAAGGCCTGCAGCATCAGCACCTCTCCTGTCCATCACAGAAAAATGAAAAAGCTTACAGCACCTGGTATTCCCAGGCGGTCTCCCATCCAAGTACTAACCAGGCCCGACCCTGCTTAGCTTCCGAGATCGGACGAGATCGGGCGTGTTCAGGGTGGTATGGCCGTAAGTGACAGTTGTGTGTTCAATCGGGCCTTTTAAAAATGCATTTGGGCACTTTTTAATCTCTTCATATGTTACTGTGTTTTTTTTCTAGGATGAATTCAATGCATTCTTGCACATGAGTGTCTGATCAAACTTTTTCAAGGCCTGCAGCATCAGCGCCTCTCCTGTCCATCACAGAAAAATGAAAAAGCTTACAGCACCTGGTATTCCCAGGCGGTCTCCCATCCAAGTACTAACCAGGCCCGACCCTGCTTAGCTTCCGAGATCCGACGAGATCGGGCGTGTTCAGGGTGGTATGGCCGTAAGCGACAGTTGTGTGTTCAATCGGGCCTTTTAAAGACGTGGCATGGTGCAGCAAGAATGTGGCTGTATTTTTAACGATTGTTTATAGTTTTCGTCAAAGATTTTGTCATGGTTTTTTTCTATGATGAATTCAATGCATTCTTGCACATGAGTGTCTGATCAAACTTTTTCAAGGCCTGCAGCATCAGCACCTCTCCTGTCCATCACAGAAAAATGAAAAAGCTTACAGCACCTGGTATTCCCAGGCGGTCTCCCATCCAAGTACTAACCAGGCCCTACCCTGCTTAGCTTCCGAGATCGGACGAGATCGGGCGTGTTCAGGGTGGTATGGCCGTAAGCGACAGTTGTGTGTTCAATCGGGCCTTTTAAAGACGTGGCATGGTGCAGCAAGAATGCGGTGGGGCATCTGCCCCACCACATTCTTGAATTTGGCTGTATTTTTAACGTTGTTTATAGTTTTCGTCAAAGATTTTGTTATGGTTTTTTTCTAGGATGAATTCAATGCATTCTTGCACATGAGTGTCTGATCAAACTTTTTCAAGGCCTGCAGCATCAGCACCTCTCCTGTCCATCACAGAAAAATGAAAAAGCTTACAGCACCTGGTATTCCCAGGCGGTCTCCCATCCAAGTACTAACCAGGCCCGACCCTGCTTAGCTTCCGAGATCGGACGAGATCGGGCGTGTTCAGGGTGGTATGGCCGTAAGCGACAGTTGTGTGTTCAATCGGGCCTTTTAAAAATGCATTTGGGCACTTTTTAATCTCTTCATATGTTACTGTGTTTTTTTTCTAGGATGAATTCAATGCATTCTTGCACATGAGTGTCTGATCCAACTTTTTCAAGGCCTGCAGCATCAGCACCTCTCCTGTCCATCACAGAAAAATGAAAAAGCTTACAGCACCTGGTATTCCCAGGCGGTCTCCCATCCAAGTACTAACCAGGCCCGACCCTGCTTAGCTTCCGAGATCGGGCGTGTTCAGGGTGGTATGGCCGTAAGCGACAGTTGTGTGTTCAATCGGGCCTTTTAAAGACGTGGCATGGTGCAGCAAGAATGCGGTGGGGCATCTGCCCCACCACATTCTTGAATTTGGCTGTATTTTTAACGTTGTTTATAGTTTTCGTCAAAAATTTTGTCATGGTTTTTTTCTATGATGAATTCAATGCATTCTTGCACATGAGTGTCTGATCAAACTTTTTCAAGGCCTGCAGCATCAGCACCACTCCTGTCCATCACAGAAAAATGAAAAAGCTTACAGCACCTGGTATTCCCAGGCGGTCTCCCATCCAAGTACTAACCAGGCCCGACCCTGCTTAGCTTCCGAGATCGGACGAGATCGGGCGTGTTCAGGGTGGTATGGCCGTAAGCGACAGTTGTGTGTTCAATCGGGCCTTTTAAAGACGTGGCATGGTGCAGCAAGAATGCGGTGGGGCATCTGCCCCTCCACATTCTTGAATTTGGCAGTATTTTTAACGTTGTTTATAGTTTTCGTCAAAAATTTTGTCATGGTTTTTTTCTAATAGAATTCAATGCATTCTTGCACATGAGTGTCTGATCAAACTTTTTCAAGGCCTGCAGCATCAGCACCTCTCCTGTCCATCACAGAAAAATGAAAAAGCTTACAGCACCTGGTATTCCCAGGCGGTCTCCCATCCAAGTACTAACCAGGCCCGACTCTGCTTAGCTTCCGAGATCGGACGAGATCGGACGTGTTCAGGGTGGTATGGCCGTAAGCGACAGTTGTGTGTTCAATCGGGCCTTTTAAAAATGCATTTGGGCACTTTTTAATCTCTTCATATGTACTGTGTTTTTTTTCTAGGATGAATTCAATGCATTCTTGCACATGAGTGTCTGATCAAACTTTTTCAAGGCCTGCAGCATCAGCACCTCTCCTGTCCATCACAGAAAAATGAAAAAGCTTACAGCACCTGGTATTCCCAGGCGGTCTCCCATCCAAGTACTAACCAGGCCCGACCCTGCTTAGCTTCCGAGATCGGACGAGATCGGGCGTGATCAGGGTGGTATGGCCGTAAGCGACAGTTGTGTGTTCAATCGGGCCTTTTAAAGACGTGGCATGGTGCAGCAAGAATGTGGCTGTATTTTTAACGTTGTTTATAGTTTTCGTCAAAGATTTTGTCATGGTTTTTTTCTATGATGAATTCAATGCATTCTTGCACATGAGTGTCTGATCAAACTTTTTCAAGGCCTGCAGCATCAGCACCTCTCCTGTCCATCACAGAAAAATGAAAAAGCTTACAGCACCTGGTATTCCCAGGCGGTCTCCCATCCAAGTACTAACCAGGCCCGACCCTGCTTAGCTTCCGAGATCGGACGAGATCGGGCGTGTTCAGGGTGGTATGGCCGTAAGCGACAGTTGTGTGTTCAATCGGGCCTTTTAAAAATGCATTTGGGCACTTTTTAATCTCTTCATATGTTACTGTGTTTTTTTTCTATGATGAATTCAATGCATTCTTGCACATGAGTGTCTGATCAAACTTTTTCAAGGCCTGCAGCATCAGCACCTCTCCTGTCCATCACAGAAAAATGAAAAAGCTTACAGCACCTGGTATTCCCAGGCGGTCTCCCATCCAAGTACTAACCAGGCCCGACCCTGCTTAGCTTCCGAGATCGGACGAGATCGGGCGTGTTCAGGGTGGTATGGCCGTAAGCGACAGTTGTGTGTTCAATCGGGCCTTTTAAAGACGTGGCATGGTGCAGCAAGAATGCGGTGGGGCATCTGCCCCACCACATTCTTGAATTTGGCTGTATTTTTAACGTTGTTTATAGTTTTCGTCAAAGATTTTGTTATGGTTTTTTTCTAGGATGAATTCAATGCATTCTTGCACATGAGTGTCTGATCAAACTTTTTCAAGGCCTGCAGCATCAGCACCTCTCCTGTCCATCACAGAAAAATGAAAAAGCTTACAGCACCTGGTATTCCCAGGCGGTCTCCCATCCAAGTACTAACCAGGCCCGACCCTGCTTAGCTTCCGAGATCGGACGAGATCGGGCGTGTTCAGGGTGGTATGGCCGTAAGCGACAGTTGTGTGTTCAATCGGGCCTTTTAAAAATGCATTTGGGCACTTTTTAATCTCTTCATATGTTACTGTGTTTTTTTTCTAGGATGAATTCAATGCATTCTTGCACATGAGTGTCTGATCCAACTTTTTCAAGGCCTGCAGCATCAGCACCTCTCCTGTCCATCACAGAAAAATGAAAAAGCTTACAGCACCTGGTATTCCCAGGCGGTCTCCCATCCAAGTACTAACCAGGCCCGACCCTGCTTAGCTTCCGAGATCGGGCGTGTTCAGGGTGGTATGGCC
>NW_027211615.1:2995000-3007500 GCF_022749685.1 Semicossyphus pulcher
ATGAATTCAATGCATTCTTGCACATGAGTGTCTGATCAAACTTTTTCAAGGCCTGCAGCATCAGCACCTCTCCTGTCCATCACAGAAAAATGAAAAAGCTTACAGCACCTGGTATTCCCAGGCGGTCTCCCATCCAAGTACTAACCAGGCCCGACCCTGCTTAGCTTCCGAGATCGGACGAGATCAGGCGTGTTGAGGCTGGTATGGCCGTAAGCGACAGTTGTGTGTTCAATCGGGCCTTTTAAAGACGTGGCATGGGGCAGCAAGAATGTGGCTGTATTTTTAACGTTGTTTATAGTTTTCGTCAAAGATTTTGTCATAGTTTTTTTCTATGATGAATTCAATGCATTCTTGCACATGAGTGTCTGATCAAACTTTTTCAAGGCCTGCAGCATCAGCACCTCTCCTGTCCATCACAGAAAAATGAAAAAGCTTACAGCACCTGGTATTCCCAGGCGGTCTCCCATCCAAGTACTAACCAGGCCCGACCCTGCTTAGCTTCCGAGATCGGACGAGATCGGGCGTGTTCAGGGTGGTATGGCCGTAAGCGACAGTTGTGTGTTCAATCGGGCCTTTTAAAAATGCATTTGGGCACTTTTTAATCTCTTCATATGTTACTGTGTTTTTTTTCTAGGATGAATTCAATGCATTCTTGCACATGAGTGTCTGATCAAACTTTTTCAAGGCCTGCAGCATCAGCACCTCTCCTGTCCATCACAGAAAAATGAAAAAGCTTACAGCACCTGGTATTCCCAGGCGGTCTCCCATCCAAGTACTAACCAGGCCCGACCCTGCTTAGCTTCCGAGATCGGACGAGATCGGGCGTGTTCAGGGTGGTATGGCCGTAAGCGACAGTTGTGTGTTCAATCGGGCCTTTTAAAGACGTGGCATGTTGCAGCAAGAATGTGGCTGTATTTTTAACGTTGTTTATAGTTTTCGTCAAAGATTTTGTCATGGTTTTTTTCTATGATGAATTCAATGCATTCTTGCACATGAGTGTCTGATCCAACTTTTTCAAGGCCTGCAGCATCAGCACCTCTCCTGTCCATCACAGAAAAATGAAAAAGCTTACAGCACCTGGTATTCCCAGGCGGTCTCCCATCCAAGTACTAACCAGGCCCGACCCTGCTTAGCTTCCGAGATCGGACGAGATCGGGCGTGTTCAGGGTGGTATGGCCGTAAGCGACAGTTGTGTGTTCAATCGGGCCTTTTAAAAATGCATTTGGGCACTTTTTAATCTCTTCATATGTTACTGTGTTTTTTTTCTAGGATGAATTCAATGCATTCTTGCACATGAGTGTCTGATCAAACTTTTTCAAGGCCTGCAGCATCAGCACCTCTCCTGTCCATCACAGAAAAATGAAAAAGCTTACAGCACCTGGTATTCCCAGGCGGTCTCCCATCCAAGTACTAACCAGGCCCGACTCTGCTTAGCTTCCGAGATCGGACGAGATCGGACGTGTTCAGGGTGGTATGGCCGTAAGCGACAGTTGTGTGTTCAATCGGGCCTTTTAAAAATGCATTTGGGCACTTTTTAATCTCTTCATATGTACTGTGTTTTTTTTCTAGGATGAATTCAATGCATTCTTGCACATGAGTGTCTGATCAAACTTTTTCAAGGCCTGCAGCATCATCACCTCTCCTGTCCATCACAGAAAAATGAAAAAGCTTACAGCACCTGGTATTCCCAGGCGGTCTCCCATCCAAGTACTAACCAGGCCCGACCCTGCTTAGCTTCCGAGATCGGACGAGATCGGGCGTGTTCAGGGTGGTATGGCCGTAAGCGACAGTTGTGTGTTCAATCGGGCCTTTTAAAAATGCATTTTGGCACTTTTTAATCTCTTCATATGTTACTGTGTTTTTTTTCTAGGATGAATTCAATGCATTCTTGCACATGAGTGTCTGATCAAACTTTTTCAAGGCCTGCAGCATCAGCACCTCTCCTGTCCATCACAGAAAAATGAAAAAGCTTACAGCACCTGGTATTCCCAGGCGGTCTCCCATCCAAGTACTAACCAGGCCCGACCCTGCTTAGCTTCCGAGATCGGACGAGATCGGGCGTGTTCAGGGTGGTATGGCCGTAAGCGACAGTTGTGTGTTCAATCGGGCCTTTTAAAGACGTGGCATGGTGCAGCAAGAATGTGGCTGTATTTTTAACGTTGTTTATAGTTTTCGTCAAAGATTTTGTCATGGTTTTTTTCTATGATGAATTCAATGCATTCTTGCACATGAGTGTCTGATCAAACTTTTTCAAGGCCTGCAGCATCAGCACCTCTCCTGTCCATCACAGAAAAATGAAAAAGCTTACAGCACCTGGTATTCCCAGGCGGTCTCCCATCCAAGTACTAACCAGGCCCGACCCTGCTTAGCTTCCGAGATCGGACGAGATCGGGCGTGTTCAGGGTGGTATGGCCGTACGCGACAGTTGTGTGTTCAATCGGGCCTTTTAAAAATGCATTTTGGCACTTTTTAATCTCTTCATATTTTACTGTGTTTTTTTTCTAGGATGAATTCAATGCATTCTTGCACATGAGTGTCTGATCAAACTTTTTCAAGGCCTGCAGCATCAGCACCTCTCCTGTCCATCACAGAAAAATGAAAAAGCTTACAACACCTGGTATTCCCAGGCGGTCTCCCATCCAAGTACTAACCAGGCCCGACCCTGCTTAGCTTCCGAGATCGGACGAGATCGGGCGTGTTCAGGGTGGTATGGCCGTAAGCGACAGTTGTGTGTTCAATCGGGCCTTTTAAAAATGCATTTGGGCACTTTTTAATCTCTTCATATGTTACTGTGTTTTTTTTCTAGGATGAATTCAATGCATTCTTGCACATGAGTGTCTGATCAAACTTTTTCAAGGCCTGCAGCATCAGCACCTCTCCTGTCCATCACAGAAAAATGAAAAAGCTTACAGCACCTGGTATTCCCAGGCGGTCTCCCATCCAAGTACTAACCAGGCCCGACTCTGCTTAGCTTCCGAGATCGGATGAGATCGGGCGTGTTCAGGGTGGTATGGCCGTAAGCGACAGTTGCGTGTTCAATCGGGCCTTTTAAAAATGCATTTGGGCACTTTTTAATCTCTTCATATGTTACTGTGTTTTTTTTCTAGGATGAATTCAATGCATTCTTGCACATGAGTGTCTGATCAAACTTTTTCAAGGCCTGCAGCATCAGCACCTCTCCTGTCCATCACAGAAAAATGAAAAAGCTTACAGCACCTGGTATTCCCAGGCGGTCTCCCATCCAAGTACTAACCAGGCCCGACCCTGCTTAGCTTCCGAGATCTGACGAGATCTGGCGTGTTCAGGGTGGTATGGCCGTAAGCGACAGTTGTGTGTTCAATCGGGCCTTTTAAAGACGTGGCATGGTGCAGCAAGAATGTGGCTGTATTTTTAATGTTGTTTATAGTTTTCGTCAAAGATTTTGTCATGGTTTTTTTCTATGATGAATTCAATGCATTCTTGCACATGAGTGTCTGATCAAACTTTTTAAAGGCCTGCAGCATCAGCACCTCTCCTGTCCATCACAGAAAAATGAAAAAGCTTACAGCACCTGGTATTCCCAGGCGGTCTCCCATCCAAGTACTAACCAGGCCCGACCCTGCTTAGCTTCCGAGATCGGACGAGATCGGGCGTGTTCAGGGTGGTATGGCCGTAAGCGACAGTTGTGTGTTCAATCGGGCCTTTTAAAAATGCATTTGGGCACTTTTTAATCTCTTCATATGTTACTGTGTTTTTTTTCTAGGATCAATTCAATGCATTCTTGCACATGAGTGTCTGATCAAACTTTTTCAAGGCCTGCAGCATCAGCACCTCTCCTGTCCATCACAGAAAAATGAAAAAGCTTACAGCACCTGGTATTCCCAGGCGGTCTCCCATCCAAGTACTAACCAGGCCCGACCCTGCTTAGCTTCCGAGATCGGACGAGATCGGCCGTGTTCAGGGTGGTATGGCCGTAAGCGACAGTTGTGTGTTCAATCGGGCCTTTTAAAAATGCATTTGGGCACTTTTTAATCTCTTCATATGTTACTGTGTTTTTTTTCTAGGATGAATTCAATGCATTCTTGCACATGAGTGTCTGATCAAACTTTTTCAAGGCCTGCAGCATCAGCACCACTCCTGTCCATCACAGAAAAATGAAAAAGCTTACAGCACCTGGTATTCCCAGGCGGTCTCCCATCCAAGTACTAACCAGGCCCGACCCTGCTTAGCTTCCGAGATCGGACGAGATCGGGCGTGTTCAGGGTGGTATGGCCGTAAGCGACAGTTGTGTGTTCAATCGGGCCTTTTAAAGACGTGGCATGGGGCAGCAAGAATGTGGCTGTATTTTTAACGTTGTTTATAGTTTTCGTCAAAGATTTTGTCATAGTTTTTTTCTATGATGAATTCAATGCATTCTTGCACATGAGTGTCTGATCCAACTTTTTCAAGGCCTGCAGCATCAGCACCTCTCCTGTCCATCACAGAAAAATGAAAAAGCTTACAGCACCTGGTATTCCCAGGCGGTCTCCCATCCAAGTACTAACCAGGCCCGACCCTGCTTAGCTTCCGAGATCGGACGAGATCGGGCGTGTTCAGGGTGGTATGGCCGTAAGCGACAGTTGTGTGTTCAATCGGGCCTTTTAAAAATGCATTTGGGCACTTTTTAATCTCTTCATATGTTACTGTGTTTTTTTTCTAGGATGAATTCAATGCATTCTTGCACATGAGTGTCTGATCAAACTTTTTCAAGGCCTGCAGCATCAGCACCTCTCCTGTCCATCACAGAAAAATGAAAAAGCTTACAGCACCTGGTATTCCCAGGCGGTCTCCCATCCAAGTACTAACCAGGCCCGACCCTGCTTAGCTTCCGAGATCGGACGAGATCGGGCGTGTTCAGGGTGGTATGGCCGTAAGCGACAGTTGTGTGTTCAATCGGGCCTTTTAAAGACGTGGCATGTTGCAGCAAGAATGTGGCTGTATTTTTAACGTTGTTTATAGTTTTCGTCAAAGATTTTGTCATGGTTTTTTTCTATGATGAATTCAATGCATTCTTGCACATGAGTGTCTGATCAAACTTTTTCAAGGCCTGCAGCATCAGCACCTCTCCTGTCCATCACAGAAAAATGAAAAAGCTTACAGCACCTGGTATTCCCAGGCGGTCTCCCATCCAAGTACTAACCAGGCCCGACCCTGCTTAGCTTCCGAGATCGGACGAGATCGGGCGTGTTCAGGGTGGTATGGCCGTAAGCGACAGTTGTGTGTTCAATCGGGCCTTTTAAAAATGCATTTGGGCACTTTTTAATCTCTTCATATGTTACTGTGTTTTTTTTCTAGGATGAATTCAATGCATTCTTGCACATGAGTGTCTGATCAAACTTTTTCAAGGCCTGCAGCATCAGCACCTCTCCTGTCCATCACAGAAAAATGAAAAAGCTTACAGCACCTGGTATTCCCAGGCGGTCTCCCATCCAAGTACTAACCAGGCCCGACCCTGCTTAGCTTCCGAGATCGGACGAGATCGGGCGTGTTCAGGGTGGTATGGCCGTAAGCGACAGTTGTGTGTTCAATCGGGCCTTTTAAAAATGCATTTGGGCACTTTTTAATCTCTTCATATGTTACTGTGTTTTTTTTCTAGGATGAATTCAATGCATTCTTGCACATGAGTGTCTGATCAAACTTTTTCAAGGCCTGCAGCATCAGCACCTCTCCTGTCCATCACAGAAAAATGAAAAAGCTTACAGCACCTGGTATTCCCAGGCGGTCTCCCATCCAAGTACTAACCAGGCCCGACCCTGCTTAGCTTCCGAGATCGGACGAGATCGGACGTGTTCAGGGTGGTATGGCCGTAAGCGACAGTTGTGTGTTCAATCGGGCCTTTTAAAAATGCATTTGGGCACTTTTTAATCTCTTCATATGTTACTGTGTTTTTTTTCTAGGATGAATTCAATGCATTCTTGCACATGAGTGTCTGATCAAACTTTTTCAAGGCCTGCAGCATCAGTACCTCTCCTGTCCATCACAGAAAAATGAAAAAGCTTACAGCACCTGGTATTCCCAGGCGGTCTCCCATCCAAGTACTAACCAGGCCCGACCCTGCTTAGCTTCCGAGATCGGACGAGATCGGGCGTGTTCAGGGTGGTATGGCCGTAAGCGACAGTTGTGTGTTCAATCGGGCCTTTTAAAAATGCATTTGGGCACTTTTTAATCTCTTCATATGTTACTGAGTTTTTTTTCTAGGATGAATTCAATGCATTCTTGCACATGAGTGTCTGATCAAACTTTTTCAAGGCCTGCAGCATCAGTACCTCTCCTGTCCATCACAGAAAAATGAAAAAGCTTACAGCACCTGGTATTCCCATGCGGTCTCCCATCCAAGTACTAACCAGGCCCGACCCTGCTTAGCTTCCGAGATCGGACGAGATCGGGCGTGTTCAGGGTGGTATGGCCGTAAGCGACAGTTGTGTGTTCAATCGGGCCTTTTAAAAATGCATTTGGGCACTTTTTAATCTCTTCATATGTTACTGTGTTTTTTTTCTAGGATGAATTCAATGCATTCTTGCACATGAGTGTCTGATCAAACTTTTTCAAGGCCTGCAGCATCAGCTCCTCTCCTGTCCATCACAGAAAAATGAAAAAGCTTACAGCACCTGGTATTCCCAGGCGGTCTCCCATCCAAGTACTAACCAGGCCCGACCCTGCTTAGCTTCCGAGATCGGACGAGATTGGGCGTGTTCAGGGTGGTATGGCCGTAAGCGACAGTTGTGTGTTCAATCGGGCCTTTTAAAAATGCATTTGGGCACTTTTTAATCTCTTCATATGTTACTGTGTTTTTTTTCTAGGATGAATTCAATGCATTCTTGCACATGAGTGTCTGATCAAACTTTTTCAAGGCCTGCAGCATCAGCACCTCTCCTGTTCATCACAGAAAAATGAAAAAGCTTACAGCACCTGGTATTCCCAGGCGGTCTCCCATCCAAGTACTAACCAGGCCCGACCCTGCCTAGCTTCCGAGATCGGACGAGATCGGGCGTGTTCAGGGTGGTATGGCCGTAAGCGACAGTTGTGTGTTCAATCGGGCCTTTTAAAAATGCATTTGGGCACTTTTTAATCTCTTCATATGTTACTGTGTTTTTTTTCTAGGATGAATTCAATGCATTCTTGCACATGAGTGTCTGATCCAACTTTTTCAAGGCCGGCAGCATCAGCACCTCTCCTGTCCATCACAGAAAAATGAAAAAGCTTACAGCACCTGGTATTCCCAGGCGGTCTCCCATCCAAGTACTAACCAGGCCCGACCCTGCTTAGCTTCCGAGATCGGACGAGATCGGGCGTGTTCAGGATGGTATGGCCGTAAGCGACAGTTGTGTGTTCAATCGGGCCTTTTAAAAATGCATTTGGGCACTTTTTAATCTCTTCATATGTTACTGTGTTTTTTTTCTAGGATGAATTCAATGCATTCTTGCACATGAGTGTCTGATCAAACTTTTTCAAGGTCTGCGGCATCAGCACCTCTCCTGTCCATCACAGAAAAATGAAAAAGCTTACAGCACCTGGTATTCCCAGGCGGTCTCCCATCCAAGTACTAACCAGGCCCGACCCTGCTTAGCTTCCGAGATCGGACGAGATCGGGCGTGTTCAGGGTGGTATGGCCGTAAGCGACAGTTGTGTGTTCAATCGGGCCTTTTAAAAATGCATTTGGGCACTTTTTAATCTCTTCATATGTTACTGTGTTTTTTTTCTAGGATGAATTCAATGCATTCTTGCACATGAGTGTCTGATCAAACTTTTTCAAGGCCTGCAGCATCAGCACCTCTCCTGTCCATCACAGAAAAATGAAAAAGCTTACAGCACCTGGTATTCCCAGGCGGTCTCCCATCCAAGTACTAACCAGGCCCGACCCTGCTTAGCTTCCGAGATCGGACGAGATCGGGCGTGTTCAGGGTGGTATGGCCGTAAGCGACAGTTGTGTGTTCAATCGGGCCTTTTAAAAATGCATTTGGGCACTTTTTAATCTCTTCATATGTTACTGTGTTTTTTTTCTAGGATGAATTCAATGCATTCTTGCACATGAGTGTCTGATCCAACTTTTTCAAGGCCTGCAGCATCAGCACCTCTCCTGTCCATCACAGAAAAATGAAAAAGCTTACAGCACCTGGTATTCCCAGGCGGTCTCCCATCCAAGTACTAACCAGGCCCGACCCTGCTTAGCTTCCGAGATCAGACGAGATCGGGCGTGTTCAGGGTGGTATGGCCGTAAGCGACAGTTGTGTGTTCAATCGGGCCTTTTAAAAATGCATTTGGGCACTTTTTAATCTCTTCATATGTTACTGTGTTTTTTTTCTAGGATGAATTCAATGCATTCTTGCACATGAGTGTCTGATCAAACTTTTTCAAGGCCTGCAGCATCAGCACCTCTCCTGTCCATCACAGAAAAATGAAAAAGCTTACAGCACCTGGTATTCCCAGGCGGTCTCCCATCCAAGTACTAACCAGGCCCGACCCTGCTTAGCTTCCGAGATCGGACGAGATCGGGCGTGTTCAGGGTGGTATGGCCGTAAGCGACAGTTGTGTGTTCAATCGGGCCTTTTAAAAATGCATTTGGGCACTTTTTAATCTCTTCATATGTTACTGTGTTTTTTTTCTAGGATGAATTCAATGCATTCTTGCACATGAGTGTCTGTTCAAACTTTTTCAAGGCCTGCAGCATCAGCACCTCTCCTGTCCATCACAGAAAAATGAAAAAGCTTACAGCACCTGGTATTCCCAGGCGGTCTCCCATCCAAGTACTAACCAGGCCCGACCCTGCTTAGCTTCCGAGATCGGACGAGATCGGGCGTGTTCAGGGTGGTATGGCCGTAAGCGACAGTTGTGTGTTCAATCGGGCCTTTTAAAGACGTGGCATGTTGCAGCAAGAATGTGGCTGTATTTTTAACGTTGTTTATAGTTTTCGTCAAAGATTTTGTCATGGTTTTTTTCTATGATGAATTCAATGCATTCTTGCACATGAGTGTCTGATCAAACTTTTTCAAGGCCTGCAGCATCAGCACCTCTCCTGTCCATCACAGAAAAATGAAAAAGCTTACAGCACCTGGTATTCCCAGGCGGTCTCCCATCCAAGTACTAACCAGGCCCGACCCTGCTTAGCTTCCGAGATCGGACGAGATCGGGCGTGTTCAGGGTGGTATGGCCGTAAGCGACAGTTGTGTGTTCAATCGGGCCTTTTAAAAATGCATTTGGGCACTTTTTAATCTCTTCATATGTTACTGTGTTTTTTTTCTAGGATGAATTCAATGCATTCTTGCACATGAGTGTCTGATCCAACTTTTTCAAGGCCTGCAGCATCAGCACCTCTCCTGTCCATCACAGAAAAATGAAAAAGCTTACAGCACCTGGTATTCCCAGGCGGTCTCCCATCCAAGTACTAACCAGGCCCGACCCTGCTTAGCTTCCGAGATCGGACGAGATCGGGCGTGTTCAGGGTGGTATGGCCGTAAGCGACAGTTGTGTGTTCAATCGGGCCTTTTAAAAATGCATTTTGGCACTTTTTAATCTCTTCATATGTTACTGTGTTTTTTTTCTAGGATGAATTCAATGCATTCTTGCACATGAGTGTCTGATCAAACTTTTTCAAGGCCTGCAGCATCAGCACCTCTCCTGTCCATCACAGAAAAATGAAAAAGCTTACAGCACCTGGTATTCCCAGGCGGTCTCCCATCCAAGTACTAACCAGGCCCGACCCTGCTTAGCTTCCGAGATCGGACGAGATCGGGCGTGTTCAGGGTGGTATGGCCGTAAGCGACAGTTGTGTGTTCAATCGGGCCTTTTAAAGACGTGGCATGGTGCAGCAAGAATGTGGCTGTATTTTTAACGTTGTTTATAGTTTTCGTCAAAGATTTTGTCATGGTTTTTTTCTATGATGAATTCAATGCATTCTTGCACATGAGTGTCTGATCAAACTTTTTCAAGGCCTGCAGCATCAGCACCTCTCCTGTCCATCACAGAAAAATGAAAAAGCTTACAGCACCTGGTATTCCCAGGCGGTCTCCCATCCAAGTACTAACCAGGCCCGACCCTGCTTAGCTTCCGAGATCGGACGAGATCGGGCGTGTTCAGGGTGGTATGGCCGTAAGCGACAGTTGTGTGTTCAATCGGGCCTTTTAAAGACGTGGCATGGTGAAGCAAGAATGCGGTGGGGCATCTGCCCCTCCACATTCTTGAATTTGGCAGTATTTTTAACGCTGTTTATAGTTTTCGTCAAAAATTTTGTCATGGTTTTTTTCTAATAGAATTCAATGCATTCTTGCACATGAGTGTCTGATCAAACTTTTTCAAGGCCTGCAGCATCAGCACCTCTCCTGTCCATCACAGAAAAATGAAAAAGCTTACAGCACCTGGTATTCCCAGGCGGTCTCCCATCCAAGTACTAACCAGGCCCGACTCTGCTTAGCTTCCGAGATCGGACGAGATCGGACGTGTTCAGGGTGGTATGGCCGTAAGCGACAGTTGTGTGTTCAATCGGGCCTTTTAAAAATGCATTTGGGCACTTTTTAATCTCTTCATATGTACTGTGTTTTTTTTCTAGGATGAATTCAATGCATTCTTGCACATGAGTGTCTGATCAAACTTTTTCAAGGCCTGCAGCATCAGCACCTCTCCTGTCCATCACAGAAAAATGAAAAAGCTTACAGCACCTGGTATTCCCAGGCGGTCTCCCATCCAAGTACTAACCAGGCCCGACCCTGCTTAGCTTCCGAGATCCGACGAGATCGGGCGTGTTCAGGGTGGTATGGCCGTAAGCGACAGTTGTGTGTTCAATCGGGCCTTTTAAAAATGCATTTGGGCACTTTTTAATCTCTTCATATGTTACTGTGTTTTTTTTCTAGGATGAATTCAATGCATTCTTGCACATGAGTGTCTGATCAAACTTTTTCAAGGCCTGCAGCATCAGCACCTCTCCTGTCCATCACAGAAAAATGAAAAAGCTTACAGCACCTGGTATTCCCAGGCGGTCTCCCATCCAAGTACTAACCAGGCACGACCCTGCTTAGCTTCCGAGATCGGACGAGATCGGGCGTGTTCAGGCTGGTATGGCCGTAAGCGACAGTTGTGTGTTCAATCGGGCCTTTTAAAGACGTGGCATGGGGCAGCAAGAATGTGGCTGTATTTTTAACGTTGTTTATAGTTTTCGTCAAAGATTTTGTCATAGTTTTTTTCTATGATGAATTCAATGCATTCTTGCACATGAGTGTCTGATCAAACTTTTTCAAGGCCTGCAGCATCAGCACTTCTCCTGTCCATCACAGAAAAATGAAAAAGCTTACAGCACCTGGTATTCCCAGGCGGTCTCCCATCCAAGTACTAACCAGGCCCGACCCTGCTTAGCTTCCGAGATCGGACGAGATCGGGCGTGTTCAGGGTGGTATGGCCGTAAGCGACAGTTGTGTGTTCAATCGGGCCTTTTAAAAATGCATTTGGGCACTTTTTAATCTCTTCATATGTTACTGTGTTTTTTTTCTAGGATGAATTCAATGCATTCTTGCACATGAGTGTCTGATCAAACTTTTTCAAGGCCTGCAGCATCAGCACCTCTCCTGTCCATCACAGAAAAATGAAAAAGCTTACAGCACCTGGTATTCCCAGGCGGTCTCCCATCCAAGTACTAACCAGGCCCGACCCTGCTTAGCTTCCGAGATCGGACGAGATCGGGCGTGTTCAGGGTGGTATGGCCGTAAGCGACAGTTGTGTGTTCAATCGGGCCTTTTAAAAATGCATTTGGGCACTTTTTAATCTCTTCATATGTTACTGTGTCTTTTTTCTAGGATGAATTCAATGCATTCTTGCACATGAGTGTCTGATCAAACTTTTTCAAGGCCTGCAGCATCAGCACCTCTCCTGTCCATCACAGAAAAATGAAAAAGCTTACAGCACCTGGTATTCCCAGGCGGTCTCCCATCCAAGTACTAACCAGGCCCGACCCTGCTTAGCTTCCGAGATCGGACGAGATCGGGCGTGTTCAGGGTGGTATGGCCGTAAGCGACAGTTGTGTGTTCAATCGGGCCTTTTAAAAATGCATTTTGGCAGTTTTTAATCTCTTCATATGTTACTGTGTTTTTTTTCTAGGATGAATTCAATGCATTCTTGCACATGAGTGTCTGATCAAACTTTTTCAAGGCCTGCAGCATCAGCACCTCTCCTGTCCATCACAGAAAAATGAAAAAGCTTACAGCACCTGGTATTCCCAGGCGGTCTCCCATCCAAGTACTAACCAGGCCCGACCCTGCTTAGCTTCCGAGATCGGACGAGATCGGGCGTGTTCAGGGTGGTATGGCCGTAAGCGACAGTTGTGTGTTCAATCGGGCCTTTTAAAGACGTGGCATGGTGCAGCAAGAATGTGGCTGTATTTTTCACGTTGTTTATAGTTTTCGTCAAAGATTTTGTCATGGTTTTTTTCTATGATGAATTCAATGCATTCTTGCACATGAGTGTCTGATCAAACTTTTTCAAGGCCTGCAGCATCAGCA
>NW_027211615.1:3025000-3040000 GCF_022749685.1 Semicossyphus pulcher
AGATCGGACGAGATCGGGCGTGTTCAGGGTGGTATGGCCGTAAGCGACAGTTGTGTGTTCAATCGGGCCTTTTAAAAATGCATTTGGGCACTTTTTAATCTCTTCATATGTTACTGTGTTTTTTTTCTAGGATGAATTCAATGCATTCTTGCACATGAGTGTCTGATCAAACTTTTTCAAGGCCTGCAGCATCAGCACCTCTCCTGTCCATCACAGAAAAATGAAAAAGCTTACAGCACCTGGTATTCCCAGGCGGTCTCCCATCCAAGTACTAACCAGGCCCGACCCTGCTTAGCTTCCGAGATCGGACGAGATCGGGCGTGTTCAGGGTGGTATGGCCGTAAGCGACAGTTGTGTGTTCAATCGGGCCTTTTAAAAATGCATTTGGGCACTTTTTAATCTCTTCATATGTTACTGTGTTTTTTTTCTAGGATGAATTCAATGCATTCTTGCACATGAGTGTCTGATCAAACTTTTTCAAGGCCTGCAGCATCAGCACCTCTCCTGTCCATCACAGAAAAATGAAAAAGCTTACAGCACCTGGTATTCCCAGGCGGTCTCCCATCCAAGTACTAACCAGGCCCGACCCTGCTTAGCTTCCGAGATCGGACGAGATCGGACGTGTTCAGGGTGGTATGGCCGTAAGCGACAGTTGTGTGTTCAATCGGGCCTTTTAAAAACGCATTTGGGCACTTTTTAATCTCTTCATATGTTACTGTGGTTTTTTTCTAGGATGAATTCAATGCATTCTTGCACATGAGTGTCTGATCAAACTTTTTCAAGGCCTGCAGCATCAGCACCTCTCCTGTCCATCACAGAAAAATGAAAAAGCTTACAGCACCTGGTATTCCCAGGCGGTCTCCCATCCAAGTACTAACCAGGCCCGACCCTGCTTAGCTTCCGAGATCCGACGAGATCGGGCGTGTTCAGGGTGGTATGGCCGTAAACGACAGTTGTGTGTTCAATCGGGCCTTTTAAAAATGCATTTGGGCACTTTATAATCTCTTCATATGTTACTGTGTTTTTTTTCTAGGATGAATTCAATGCATTCTTGCACATGAGTGTCTGATCCAACTTTTTCAAGGCCTGCAGCATCAGCACCTCTCCTGTCCATCACAGAAAAATGAAAAAGCTTACAGCGCCTGGTATTCCCAGGCGGTCTCCCATCCAAGTACTAACCAGGCCCGACCCTGCTTAGCTTCCGAGATCGGACGAGATCGGGCGTGTTCAGGGTGGTATGGCCGTAAGCGACAGTTGTGTGTTCAATCGGGCCTTTTAAAAATGCATTTGGGCACTTTTTAATCTCTTCATATGTTACTGTGTTTTTTTTCTAGGATGAATTCAATGCATTCTTGCACATGAGTGTCTGATCAAACTTTTTCAAGGCCTGCAGCATCAGCACCTCTCCTGTCAATCACAGAAAAATGAAAAAGCTTACAGCACCTGGTATTCCCAGGCGGTCTCCCATCCAAGTACTAACCAGGCCCGACCCTGCTTAGCTTCCGAGATCGGACGAGATCGGGCGTGTTCAGGGTGGTATGGCCGTAAGCGACAGTTGTGTGTTCAATCGGGCCTTTTAAAAATGCATTTGGGCACTTTTTAATCTCTTCATATGTTACTGTGTTTTTTTTCTAGGATGAATTCAATGCATTCTTGCACATGAGTGTCTGATCCAACTTTTTCAAGGCCTGCAGCATCAGCACCTCTCCTGTCCATCACAGAAAAATGAAAAAGCTTACAGCACCTGGTATTCCCAGGCGGTCTCCCATCCAAGTACTAACCAGGCCCGACCCTGCTTAGCTTCCGAGATCGGACGAGATTGGGCGTGTTCAGGGTGGTATGGCCGAAAGCGACAGTTGTGTGTTCAATCGGGCCTTTTAAAAATGCATTTGGGCACTTTTTAATCTCTTCATATGTTACTGTGTTTTTTTTCTAGGATGAATTCAATGCATTCTTGCACATGAGTGTCTGATCAAACTTTTTCAAGGCCTGCAGCATCAGCACCTCTCCTGTCCATCACAGAAAAATGAAAAAGCTTACAGCACCTGGTATTCCTAGGCGGTCTCCCATCCAAGTACTAACCAGGCCCGACCCTGCTTAGCTTCCGAGATCGGACGAGATCGGGCGTGTTCAGGGTGGTATGGCCGTAAGCGACACTTGTGTGTTCAATCGGGCCTTTTAAAGACGTGGCATGGTGCAGCAAGAATGTGGCTGTAATTTTAACGTTGTTTATAGTTTTCGTCAAAAATTTTGTCATGGTTTTTTTCTATGATGAATTCAATGCATTCTTGCACATGAGTGTCTGATCAAACTTTTTCAAGGCCTGCAGCATCAGCACCTCTCCTGTCCATCACAGAAAAATGAAAAAGCTTACAGCACCTGGTATTCCAAGGCGGTCTCCCATCCAAGTACTAACCAGGCCCGACCCTGCTTAGCTTCCGAGATCGGACGAGATCGGGCGTGTTCAGGGTGGTATGGCCGTAAGCGACAGTTGTGTGTTCAATCGGGCCTTTTAAAGACGTGGCATGGTGCACCAAGAATGCGGTGGGGCATCTGCCCCACCACATTCTTGAATTTGGCTGTATTTTTAACGTTGTTTATAGTTTTCATCAAAGATTTTGTCATGGTTTTTTTCTATGATGAATTCAATGCATTCTTGCACATGAGTGTCTGATCAAACTTTTTCAAGGCCTGCAGCATCAGCACCTCTCCTGTCCATCACAGAAAAATGAAAAAGCTTACAGCACCTGGTATTCCCAGGCGGTCTCCCATCCAAGTACTAACCAGGCCCGACCCTGCATAGCTTCCGAGATCGGACGAGATCGGGCGTGTTCAGGGTGGTATGGCCGTAAGCGACAGTTGTGTGTTCAATCGGGCCTTTTAAAGACGTGGCATGGTGCAGCAAGAATGTGGCTGTATTTTTAACGTTGTTTATAGTTTTCGTCAAAGATTTTGTCATGGTTTTTTTCTATGATGAATTCAATGCATTCTTGCACATGAGTGTCTGATCAAACTTTTTCAAGGCCTGCAGCATCAGCACCTCTCCTGTCCATCACAGAAAAATGAAAAAGCTTACAGCACCTGGTATTCCCAGGCGGTCTCCCATCCAAGTACTAACCAGGCCCGACCCTGCTTAGCTTCCGAGATCGGACGAGATCGGGCGTGTTCAGGGTGGTATGGCCGTAAGCGACAGTTGTGTGTTCAATCGGGCCTTTTAAAGACGTGGCATGGTGCACCAAGAATGCGGTGGGGCATCTGCCCCACCACATTCTTGAATTTGGCTGTATTTTTAACGTTGTTTATAGTTTTCGTCAAAGATTTTGTCATGGTTTTTTTCTATGATGAATTCAATGCATTCTTGCACATGAGTGTCTGATCAAACTTTTTCAAGGCCTGCAGCATCAGCACCTCTCCTGTCCATCACAGAAAAATGAAAAAGCTTACAGCACCTGGTATTCCCAGGCGGTCTCCCATCCAAGTACTAACCAGGCCCGACCCTGCTTAGCTTCCGAGATCGGACGAGATCGGGCGTGTTCAGGGTGGTATGGCCGTAAGCGACAGTTGTGTGTTCAATCGGGCCTTTTAAAAATGCATTTGGGCACTTTTTAATCTCTTCATATGTCACTGTGTTTTTTTTCTAGGATGAATTCAATGCATTCTTGCACATGATTGTCTGATCAAACTTTTTCAAGGCCCGCAGCATCAGCACCTCTCCTGTCCATCACAGAAAAATGAAAAAGCTTACAGCACCTGGTATTCCCAGGCGGTCTCCCATCCAAGTACTAACCAGGCCCGACCCTGCTTAGCTTCCGAGATCGGACGAGATCGGGCGTGTTCAGGGTGGTATGGCCGTAAGCGACAGTTGTGTGTTCAATCGGGCCTTTTAAAAATGCATTTGGGCACTTTTTAATCTCTTCATATGTTACAGTGTTTTTTTTCTAGGATGAATTCAATGCATTCTTGCACATGAGTGTCTGATCAAACTTTTTCAAGGCCTGCAGCATCAGCACCTCTCCTGTCCATCACAGAAAAATGAAAAAGCTTACAGCACCTGGTATTCCCAGGCGGTCTCCCATCCAAGTACTAACCAGGCCCGACCCTGCTTAGCTTTCAAGATCGGACGAGATCGGGCGTGTTCAGGGTGGTATGGCCGTAAGCGACAGTTGTGTGTTCAATCGGGCCTTTTAAAAATGCATTTGGGCACTTTTTAATCTCTTCATATGTTACTGTGTTTTTTTTCTAGGATCAATTCAATGCATTCTTGCACATGAGTGTCTGATCAAACCTTTTCAAGGCCTGCAGCATCAGCACCTCTCCTGTCCATCACAGAAAAATGAAAAAGCTTACAGCACCTGGTATTCCCAGGCGGTCTCCCATCCAAGTACTAACCAGGCCCGACCCTGCTTAGCTTCCGAGATCGGACGAGATCGGGCGTGTTCAGGGTGGTATGGCCGTCAGCGACAGTTGTGTGTTCGATCGGGCCTTTTAAAGACGTGGCATGGTGCAGCAAGAATGTGGCTGTATTTTTAACGTTGTTTATAGTTTTCGTCAAAGATTTTGTCATGGTTTTTTTCTATGATGAATTCAATGCATTCTTGCACATGAGTGTCTGATCAAACTTTTTCAAGGCCTGCAGCATCAGCACCTCTCCTGTCCATCACAGAAAAATGAAAAAGCTTACAGCACCTGGTATTCCCAGGCGGTCTCCCATCCAAGTACTAACCAGGCCCGACCCTGCTTAGCTTCCGAGATCGGACGAGATCGGGCGTGTTCAGGGTGGTATGGCCGTAAGCAACAGTTGTGTGTTCAATCGGGCCTTTTAAAAATGCATTTGGGCACTTTTTAATCTCTTCATATGTTACTGTGTTTTTTTTCTAGGATGAATTCAATGCATTATTGCACATGAGTGTCTGATCAAACTTTTTCAAGGCCTGCAGCATCAGCACCTCTCCTGTCCATCACAGAAAAATGAAAAAGCTTACAGCACCTGGTATTCCCAGGCGGTCTCCCATCCAAGTACTAACCAGGCCCGACACTGCTTAGCTTCCGAGATCGGATGAGATCGGGCGTGTTCAGGGTGGTATGGCCGTAAGCGACAGTTGTGTGTTCAATCGGGCCTTTTAAAAATGCATTTGGGCACTTTTTAATCTCTTCATATGTTACTGTGTTTTTTTTCTAGGATGAATTCAATGCATTCTTGCACATGAGTGTCTGTTCAAACTTTTTCAAGGCCTGCAGCATCAGCACCTCTCCTGTCCATCACAGAAAAATGAAAAAGCTTACAGCACCTGGTATTCCCAGGCGGTCTCCCATCCAAGTACTAACCAGGCCCGACCCTGCTTAGCTTCCGAGATCGGACGAGATTGGGCGTGTTCAGGGTGGTATGGCCGAAAGCGACAGTTGTGTGTTCAATCGGGCCTTTTAAAAATGCATTTGGGCACTTTTTAATCTCTTCATATGTTACTGTGTTTTTTTTCTAGGATGAATTCAATGCATTCTTGCACATGAGTGTCTGATCAAACTTTTTCAAGGCCTGCAGCATCAGCACCTCTCCTGTCCATCACAGAAAAATGAAAAAGCTTACAGCACCTGGTATTCCTAGGCGGTCTCCCATCCAAGTACTAACCAGGCCCGACCCTGCTTAGCTTCCGAGATCGGACGAGATCGGGCGTGTTCAGGGTGGTATGGCCGTAAGCGACACTTGTGTGTTCAATCGGGCCTTTTAAAGACGTGGCATGGTGCAGCAAGAATGTGGCTGTAATTTTAACGTTGTTTATAGTTTTCGTCAAAAATTTTGTCATGGTTTTTTTCTATGATGAATTCAATGCATTCTTGCACATGAGTGTCTGATCAAACTTTTTCAAGGCCTGCAGCATCAGCACCTCTCCTGTCCATCACAGAAAAATGAAAAAGCTTACAGCACCTGGTATTCCCAGGCGGTCTCCCATCCAAGTACTAACCAGGCCCGACCCTGCTTAGCTTCCGAGATCGGACGAGATCGGGCGTGTTCAGGGTGGTATGGCCGTAAGCGACAGTTGTGTGTTCAATCGGGCCTTTTAAAAATGCATTTGGGCACTTTTTAATCTCTTCATATGTTACTGTGTTTTTTTTCTAGGATGAATTCAATGCATTCTTGCACATGAGTGTCTGATCCAACTTTTTCAAGGCCTGCAGCATCAGCACCTCTCCTGTCCATCACAGAAAAATGAAAAAGCTTACAGCACCTGGTATTCCCAGGCGGTCTCCCATCCAAGTACTAACCAGGCCCGACCCTGCTTAGCTTCCGAGATCGGACGAGATCGGGCGTGTTCAGGGTGGTATGGCCGTAAACGACAGTTGTGTGTTCAATCGGGCCTTTTAAAGACGTGGCATGGTGCAGCAAGAATGTGATGGGGCATCTGCCCCACCACATTCTTGAATTTGGCTGTATTTTTAACGTTGTTTATAGTTTTCGTCAAAAATTTTGTCATGGTTTTTTTCTATGATGAATTCAATGCATTCTTGCACATGAGTGTCTGATCAAACTTTTTCAAGGCCTGCAGCATCAGCACCTCTCCTGTCCATCACAGAAAAATGAAAAAGCTTACAGCACCTGGTATTCCCAGGCGGTCTCCCATCCAAGTACTAACCAGGCCCGACCCTGCTTAGCTTCCGAGATCGGACGAGATCGGGCGTGTTCAGGGTGGTATGGCCGTAAGCGACAGTTGTGTGTTCAATCGGGCCTTTTAAAAATGCATTTGGGCACTTTTTAATCTCTTCATATGTTACTGTGTTTTTTTTCTAGGATGAATTCAATGCATTCTTGCACATGAGTGTCTGATCAAACTTTTTCAAGGCCTGCAGCATCAGCACCTCTCCTGTCCATCACAGAAAAATGAAAAAGCTTACAGCACCTGGTATTCCCAGGCGGTCTCCCATCCAAGTACTAACCAGGCCCGACCCTGCTTAGCTTCCGAGATCGGACGAGATCGGGCGTGTTCAGGGTGGTATGGCCGTAAGCGACAGTTGTGTGTTCAATCGGGCCTTTTAAAAATGCATTTGGGCACTTTTTAATCTCTTCATATGTTACTGTGTTTTTTTTCTAGGATGAATTCAATGCATTCTTGCACATGAGTGTCTGATCCAACTTTTTCAAGGCCTGCAGCATCAGCACCTCTCCTGTCCATCACAGAAAAATGAAAAAGCTTACAGCACCTGGTATTCCCAGGCGGTCTCCCATCCAAGTACTAACCAGGCCCGACCCTGCTTAGCTTCCGAGATCGGACGAGATCGGGCGTGTTCAGGGTGGTATGGCCGTAAGCGACAGTTGTGTGTTCAATCGGGCCTTTTAAAAATGCATTTGGGCACTTTTTAATCTCTTCATATGTTACTGTGTTTTTTTTCTAGGATGAATTCAATGCATTCTTGCACATGAGTGTCTGATCCAACTTTTTCAAGGCCTGCAGCATCAGCACCTCTCCTGTCCATCACAGAAAAATGAAAAAGCTTACAGCACCTGGTATTCCCAGGCGGTCTCCCATCCAAGTACTAACCAGGCCCGACCCTGCTTAGCTTCCGAGATCGGACGAGATCGGGCGTGTTCAGGGTGGTATGGCCGTAAGCGACAGTTGTGTGTTCAATCAGGCCTTTTAAAAATGCATTTAGGCACTTTTTAATCTCTTCATATGTTACTGTGTTTTTTTTCTAGGATGAATTCAATGCATTCTTGCACATGAGTGTCTGATCAAACTTTTTCAAGGCCTGCAGCATCAGCACCTCTCCTGTCCATCACAGAAAAATGAAAAAGCTTACAGCACCTGGTATTCCCAGGCGGTCTCCCATCCAAGTACTAACCAGGCCCAACCCTGCTTAGCTTCCGAGATCGGACGAGATCGGGCGTGTTCAGGGTGGTATGGCCGTAAGCGACAGTTGTGTGTTCAATCGGGCCTTTTAAAGACGTGGCATGGTGCACCAAGAATGCGGTGGGGCATCTGCCCCACCACATTCTTGAATTTGGCTGTATTTTTAACGTTGTTTATAGTTTTCGTCAAAGATTTTGTCATGGTTTTTTTCTATGATGAATTCAATGCATTCT
This sequence comes from Semicossyphus pulcher, assembly GCF_022749685.1. Lineage (NCBI taxonomy): Eukaryota > Metazoa > Chordata > Actinopteri > Labriformes > Labridae > Semicossyphus > Semicossyphus pulcher. Next base: position 3,033,075 of record NW_027211615.1, read on the forward strand.
TGCACATGAGTGTCTGATCAAACTTTTTCAAGGCCTGCAGCATCAGCACCTCTCCTGTCCATCACAGAAAAATGAAAAAGCTTACAGTACCTGGTATTCCCAGGCGGTCTCCCATCCAAGTACTAACCAGGCCCGACCCTGCATAGCTTCCGAGATCGGACGAGATCGGGCGTGTTCAGGGTGGTATGGCCGTAAGCGACAGTTGTGTGTTCAATCGGGCCTTTTAAAGACGTGGCATGGTGCAGCAAGAATGTGGCTGTATTTTTAACGTTGTTTATAGTTTTCGTCAAAGATTTTGTCATGGTTTTTTTCTATGATGAATTCAATGCATTCTTGCACATGAGTGTCTGATCAAACTTTTTCAAGGCCTGCAGCATCAGCACCTCTCCTGTCCATCACAGAAAAATGAAAAAGCTTACAGCACCTGGTATTCCCAGGCGGTCTCCCATCCAAGTACTAACCAGGCCCGACCCTGCTTAGCTTCCGAGATCGGACGAGATCGGGCGTGTTCAGGGTGGTATGGCCGTAAGCGACAGTTGTGTGTTCAATCGGGCCTTTTAAAAATGCATTTGGGCACTTTTTAATCTCTTCATATGTTACTGTGTTTTTTTTCTAGGATGAATTCAATGCATTCTTGCACATGAGTGTCTGATCAAACTTTTTCAAGGCCTGCAGCATCAGCACCTCTCCTGTCCATCACAGAAAAATGAAAAAGCTTACAGCACCTGGTATTCCCAGGCGGTCTCCCATCCAAGTACTAACCAGGCCCGACCCTGCTTAGCTTCCGAGATCGGACGAGATCGGGCGTGTTCAGGGTGGTATGGCCGTAAGCGACAGTTGTGTGTTCAATCGGGCCTTTTAAAAATGCATTTGGGCACTTTTTAATCTCTTCATATGTTACTGTGTTTTTTTTCTAGGATGAATTCAATGCATTCTTGCACATGAGTGTCTGATCCAACTTTTTCAAGGCCTGCAGCATCAGCACCTCTCCTGTCCATCACAGAAAAATGAAAAAGCTTACAGCACCTGGTATTCCCAGGCGGTCTCCCATCCAAGTACTAACCAGGCCCGACCCTGCTTAGCTTCCGAGATCGGACGAGATCGGGCGTGTTCAGGGTGGTATGGCCGTAAGCGACAGTTGTGTGTTCAATCGGGCCTTTTAAAGACGTGGCATGGTGCAGCAAGAATGTGGCTGTAATTTTAACGTTGTTTATAGTTTTCGTCAAAAATTTTGTCATGGTTTTTTTCTATGATGAATTCAATGCATTCTTGCACATGAGTGTCTGATCAAACTTTTTCAAGGCCTGCAGCATCAGCACCTCTCCTGTCCATCACAGAAAAATGAAAAAGCTTACAGCACCTGGTATTCCCAGGCGGTCTCCCATCCAAGTACTAACCAGGCCCGACCCTGCTTAGCTTCCGAGATCGGACGAGATCGGGCGTGTTCAGGGTGGTATGGCCGTAAGCGACAGTTGTGTGTTCAATCGGGCCTTTTAAAAATGCATTTGGGCACTTTTTAATCTCTTCATATGTTACTGTGTTTTTTTTCTAGGATGAATTCAATGCATTCTTGCACATGAGTGTCTGATCAAACTTTTTCAAGGCCTGCAGCATCAGCACCTCTCCTGTCCATCACAGAAAAATGAAAAAGCTTACAGCACCTGGTATTCCCAGGCGGTCTCCCATCCAAGTACTAACCAGGCCCGACCCTGCTTAGCTTCCGAGATCGGACGAGATCGGGCGTGTTCAGGGTGGTATGGCCGTAAGCGACAGTTGTGTGTTCAATCGGGCCTTTTAAAAATGCATTTGGGCACTTTTTAATCTCTTCATATGTTACCGTGTTTTTTTTCAATGCATTCTTGCACATGAGTGTCTGATCAAACTTTTTCAAGGCCTGCAGCATCAGCACCTCTCCTGTCCATCACAGAAAAATGAAAAAGCTTACAGCACCTGGTATTCCCAGGCGGTCTCCCATCCAAGTACTAACCAGGCCCGACCCTGCTTAGCTTCCGAGATCGGACGAGATCGGGCGTGTTCAGGGTGGTATGGCCGTAAGCGACAGTTGTGTGTTCAATCGGGCCTTTTAAAAATGCATTTGGGCACTTTTTAATCTCTTCATATGTTACTGTGTTTTTTTTCTAGGATGAATTCAATGCATTCTTGCACATGAGTGTCTGATCAAACTTTTTCAAGGCCTGCAGCATCAGCACCTCTCCTGTCCATCACAGAAAAATGAAACAGCTTACAGCACCTGGTATTCCCAGGCGGTCTCCCATCCAAGTACTAACCAGGCCCGACCCTGCTTAGCTTCCGAGATCGGACGAGATCGGGCGTGTTCAGGGTGGTATGGCCGTAAGCGACAGTTGTGTGTTCAATCGGGCCTTTTAAAAATGCATTTGGGCACTTTTTAATCTCTTCATATGTTACTGTGTTTTTTTTCTAGGATGAATTCAATGCATTCTTGCACATGAGTGTCTGATCCAACTTTTTCAAGGCCTGCAGCATCAGCACCTCTCCTGTCCATCACAGAAAAATGAAAAAGCTTACAGCACCTGGTATTCCCAGGCGGTCTCCCATCCAAGTACTAACCAGGCCCGACCCTGCATAGCTTCCGAGATCGGACGAGATCGGGCGTGTTCAGGGTGGTATGGCCGTAAGCGACAGTTGTGTGTTCAATCGGGCCTTTTAAAGACGTGGCATGGTGCAGCAAGAATGTGGCTGTAATTTTAACGTTGTTTATAGTTTTCGTCAAAAATTTTGTCATGGTTTTTTTCTATGATGAATTCAATGCATTCTTGCACATGAGTGTCTGATCAAACTTTTTCAAGGCCTGCAGCATCAGCACCTCTCCTGTCCATCACAGAAAAATGAAAAAGCTTACAGCACCTGGTATTCCCAGGCGGTCTCCCATCCAAGTACTAACCAGGCCCGACCCTGCTTAGCTTCCGAGATCGGACGAGATCGGGCGTGTTCAGGGTGGTATGGCCGTAAGCGACAGTTGTGTGTTCAATCGGGCCTTTTAAAAATGCATTTGGGCACTTTTTAATCTCTTCATATGTTACTGTGTTTTTTTTCTAGGATGAATTCAATGCATTCTTGCACATGAGTGTCTGATCAAACTTTTTCAAGGCCTGCAGCATCAGCACCTCTCCTGTCCATCACAGAAAAATGAAAAAGCTTACAGCACCTGGTATTCCCAGGCGGTCTCCCATCCAAGTACTAACCAGGCCCGACCCTGCTTAGCTTCTGAGATCGGACGAGATCGGGCGTGTTCAGGGTGGTATGGCCGTAAGCGACAGTTGTGTGTTCAATCGGGCCTTTTAAAAATGCATTTGGGCACTTTTTAATCTCTTCATATGTTACTGTGTTTTTTTTCAATGCATTCTTGCACATGAGTGTCTGATCAAACTTTTTCAAGGCCTGCAGCATCAGCACCTCTCCTGTCCATCACAGAAAAATGAAAAAGCTTACAGCACCTGGTATTCCCAGGCGGTCTCCCATCCAAGTACTAACCAGGCCCGACCCTGCTTAGCTTCCGAGATCGGACGAGATCGGGCGTGTTCAGGGTGGTATGGCCGTAAGCGACAGTTGTGTGTTCAATCGGGCCTTTTAAAAATGCATTTGGGCACTTTTTAATCTCTTCATATGTTACTGTGTTTTTTTTCTAGGATGAATTCAATGCATTCTTGCACATGAGTGTCTGATCCAACTTTTTCAAGGCCTGCAGCATCAGCACCTCTCCTGTCCATCACAGAAAAATGAAAAAGCTTACAGCACCTGGTATTCCCAGGCGGTCTCCCATCCAAGTACTAACCAGGCCCGACCCTGCTTAGCTTTCGAGATCGGACGAGATCGGGTGTGTTCAGGGTGGTATGGCCGTAAGCGACAGTTGTGTGTTCAATCGGGCCTTTTAAAAATGCATTTGGGCACTTTTTAATCTCTTCATATGTTACTGTGTTTTTTTTCTAGGATGAATTCAATGCATTCTTGCACATGAGTGTCTGATCAATCCTTTTCAAGGCCTGCAGCATCAGCACCTCTCCTGTCCATCACAGAAAAATGAAAAAGCTTACAGCACCTGGTATTCCCAGGCGGTCTCCCATCCAAGTACTAACCAGGCCCGACCCTGCTTAGCTTCCGAGATCGGACGAGATCGGGCGTGTTCAGGGTGGTATGGCCGTAAGCGACAGTTGTGTGTTCGATCGGGCCTTTTAAAGACGTGGCATGGTGCAGCAAGAATGTGGCTGTATTTTTAACGTTGTTTATAGTTTTCGTCAAAGATTTTGTCATGGTTTTTTTCTATGATGAATTCAATGCATTCTTGCACATGAGTGTCTGATCAAACTTTTTCAAGGCCTGCAGCATCAGCACCTCTCCTGTCCATCACAGAAAAATGAAAAAGCTTACAGCACCTGGTATTCCCAGGCGGTCTCCCATCCAAGTACTAACCAGGCCCGACCCTGCTTAGCTTCCGAGATCGGACGAGATCGGGCGTGTTCAGGGTGGTATGGCCGTAAGCGACAGTTGTGTGTTCAATCGGGCCTTTTAAAAATGCATTTGGGCACTTTTTAATCTCTTCATATGTTACTGTGTTTTTTTTCAATGCATTCTTGCACATGAGTGTCTGATCAAACTTTTTCAAGGCCTGCAGCATCAGCACCTCTCCTGTCCATCACAGAAAAATGAAAAAGCTTACAGCACCTGATATTCCCAGGCGGTCTCCCATCCAAGTACTAACCAGGCCCGACCCTGCTTAGCTTCCGAGATCGGACGAGATCGGGCGTGTTCAGGGTGGTATGGCCGTAAGCGACAGTTGTGTGTTCAATCGGGCCTTTTAAAAATGCATTTGGGCACTTTTTAATCTCTTCATATGTTACTGTGTTTTTTTTCTAGGATGAATTCAATGCATTCTTGCACATGAGTGTCTGATCAAACTTTTTCAAGGCCTGCAGCATCAGCACCTCTCCTGTCCATCACAGAAAAATGAAAAAACTTACAGCACCTGGTATTCCCAGGCGGTCTCCCATGCAAGTACTAACCAGGCCTGACCCTGCTTAGCTTCCGAGATCGGACGAGATCGAGCGTGTTCAGGGTGGTATGGCCGTAAGCGACAGTTGTGTGTTCAATCGGGCCTTTTAAAAATGCATTTGGGCACTTTTTAATCTCTTCATATGTTACTGTGTTTTTTTTCTAGGATGAATTCAATGCATTCTTTCACATGAGTGTCTGATCAAACCTTTTCAAGGCCTGCAGCATCAGCACCTCTCCTGTCCATCACAGAAAAATGAAAAAGCTTACAGCACCTGGTATTCCCAGGCGGTCTCCCATCCAAGTACTAACCAGGCCCGACCCTGCTTAGCTTCCGAGATCGGACGAGATCGGGCGTGTTCAGGGTGGTATGGCCGTAAGCGACAGTTGTGTGTTCAATCGGGCCTTTTAAAAATGCATTTGGGCACTTTTTAATCTCTTCATATGTTACTGTGTTTTTTTTCTAGGATGAATTCAATGCATTCTTGCACATGAGTGTCTGATCAAACTTTTTCAAGGCCTGCAGCATCAGCACCTCTCCTGTCCATCACAGAAAAATGAAACAGCTTACAGCACCTGGTATTCCCAGGCGGTCTCCCATCCAAGTACTAACCAGGCCCGACCCTGCTTAGCTTCCGAGATCGGACGAGATCGGGCGTGTTCAGGGTGGTATGGCCGTAAGCGACAGTTGTGTGTTCAATCGGGCCTTTTAAAAATGCATTTGGGCACTTTTTAATCTCTTCATATGTTACTGTGTTTTTTTTCTAGGATGAATTCAATGCATTCTTGCACATGAGTGTCTGATCAAACTTTTTCAAGGCCTGCAGCATCAGCACCTCTCCTGTCCATCACAGAAAAATGAAAAAGCTTACAGCACCTGGTATTCCCAGGCGGTCTCCCATCCAAGTACTAACCAGGCCCGACCCTGCTTAGCTTCCGAGATCGGACGAGATCGGGCGTGTTCAGGGTGGTATGGCCGTAAGCGACAGTTGTGTGTTCAATCGGGCCTTTTAAAAATGCATTTGGGCACTTTTTAATCTCTTCATATGTTACTGTGTTTTTTTTCTAGGATGAATTCAATGCATTCTTGCACATGAGTGTCTGATCAAACTTTTTCAAGGCCTGCAGCATCAGCACCTCTCCTGTCCATCACAGAAAAATGAAAAAGCTTACAGCACCTGGTATTCCCAGGCGGTCTCCCATCCAAGTACTAACCAGGCCCGACCCTGCTTAGCTTCCGAGATCGGACGAGATCGGGCGTGTTCAGGGTGGTATGGCCGTAAGCGACAGTTGTGTGTTCAATCGGGCCTTTTAAAGACGTGGCATGGTGCAGCAAGAATGTGGCTGTAATTTTAACGTTGTTTATAGTTTTCGTCAAAAATTTTGTCATGGTTTTTTTCTATGATGAATTCAATGCATTCTTGCACATGAGTGTCTGATCAAACTTTTTCAAGGCCTGCAGCATCAGCACCTCTCCTGTCCATCACAGAAAAATGAAAAAGCTTACAGCACCTGGTATTCCCAGGCGGTCTCCCATCCAAGTACTAACCAGGCCCGACCCTGCTTAGCTTCCGAGATCGGACGAGATCGGGCGTGTTCAGGGTGGTATGGCCGTAAGCGACAGTTGTGTGTTCAATCGGGCCTTTTAAAGACGTGGCATGGTGCAGCAAGAATGTGATGGGGCATCTGCCCCACCACATTCTTGAATTTGGCTGTATTTTTAACGTTGTTTATAGTTTTCGTCAAAAATTTTGTCATGGTTTTTTTCTAGGATGAATTCAATGCATTCTTGCACATGAGTGTCTGATCAAACTTTTTAAAGGCCTGCAGCATCAGCACCTCTCCTGTCCATCACAGAAAAATGAAAAAGCTTACAGCACCTGGTATTCCCAGGCGGT
>NW_027211615.1:3060000-3067500 GCF_022749685.1 Semicossyphus pulcher
CTTCATATGTTACTGTGTTTTTTTTCTAGGATGAATTCAATGCATTCTTGCACATGAGTGTCTGATCAAACTTTTTCAAGGCCTGCAGCATCAGCACCTCTCCTGTCCATCACAGAAAAATGAAAAAGCTTACAGCACCTGGTATTCCCAGGCGGTCTCCCATCCAAGTACTAACCAGGCCCGACCCTGCTTAGCTTCCGAGATCGGACGAGATCGGGCGTGTTCAGGGTGGTATGGCCGTAAGCGACAGTTGTGTGTTCAATCGGGCCTTTTAAAAATGCATTTGGGCACTTTTTAATCTCTTCATATGTTACTGTGTTTTTTTTCTAGGATGAATTTAATGCATTCTTGCACATGAGTGTCTGATCAAACTTTTTCAAGGCCTGCAGCATCAGCACCTCTCCTGTCCATCACAGAAAAATGAAAAAGCTTACAGCACCTGGTATTCCCAGGCGGTCTCCCATCCAAGTACTAACCAGGCCCGACCCTGCTTAGCTTCCGAGATCGGACGAGATCGGGCGTGTTCAGGGTGGTATGGCCGTAAGCGACAGTTGTGTGTTCAATCGGGCCTTTTAAAGACGTGGCATGGTGCAGCAAGAATGTGGCTGTATTTTTAACGATTGTTTATAGTTTTCGTCAAAGATTTTGTCATGGTTTTTTTCTATGATGAATTCAATGCATTCTTGCACATGAGTGTCTGATCAAACTTTTTCAAGGCCTGCAGCATCAGCACCTCTCCTGTCCATCACAGAAAAATGAAAAAGCTTACAGCACCTGGTATTCCCAGGCGGTCTCCCATCCAAGTACTAACCAGGCCCGACCCTGCTTAGCTTCCGAGATCGGACGAGATCGGGCGTGTTCAGGGTGGTATGGCCGTAAGCGACAGTTGTGTGTTCAATCGGGCCTTTTAAAAATGCATTTGGGCACTTTTTAATCTCTTCATATGTTACTGTGTTTTTTTTCTAGGATCAATTCAATGCATTCTTGCACATGAGTGTCTGATCAAACTTTTTCAAGGCCTGCAGCATCAGCACCTCTCCTGTCCATCACAGAAAAATGAAAAAGCTTACAGCACCTGGTATTCCCAGGCGGTCTCCCATCCAAGTACTAACCAGGCCCGACCCTGCTTAGCTTCCGAGATCGGACGAGATCGGGCGTGTTCAGGGTGGTATGGCCGTAAGCGACAGTTGTGTGTTCAATCGGGCCTTTTAAAGACGTGGCATGTTGCAGCAAGAATGTGGCTGTATTTTTAACGTTGTTTATAGTTTTCGTCAAAGATTTTGTCATGGTTTTTTTCTATGATGAATTCAATGCATTCTTGCACATGAGTGTCTGATCAAACTTTTTCAAGGCCTGCAGCATCAGCACCTCTCCTGTCCATCACAGAAAAATGAAAAAGCTTACAGCACCTGGTATTCCCAGGCGGTCTCCCATCCAAGTACTAACCAGGCCCGACCCTGCTTAGCTTCCGAGATCGGACGAGATCGGGCGTGTTCAGGGTGGTATGGCCGTAAGCGACAGTTGTGTGTTCAATCGGGCCTTTTAAAAATGCATTTGGGCACTTTTTAATCTCTTCATATGTTACTGTGTTTTTTTTCTAGGATGAATTCAATGCATTCTTGCACATGAGTGTCTGATCAAACTTTTTCAAGGCCTGCAGCATCAGCACCTCTCCTGTCCATCACAGAAAAATGAAAAAGCTTACAGCACCTGGTATTCCCAGGCGGTCTCCCATCCAAGTACTAACCAGGCCCGACCCTGCTTAGCTTCCGAGATCGGACGAGATCGGGCGTGTTCAGGGTGGTATGGCCGTAAGCGACAGTTGTGTGTTCAATCGGGCCTTTTAAAAATGCATTTTGGCACTTTTTAATCTCTTCATATGTTACTGTGTTTTTTTTCTAGGATGAATTCAATGCATTCTTGCACATGAGTGTCTGATCAAACTTTTTCAAGGCCTGCAGCATCAGCACCTCTCCTGTCCATCACAGAAAAATGAAAAAGCTTACAGCACCTGGTATTCCCAGGCGGTCTCCCATCCAAGTACTAACCAGGCCCGACCCTGCTTAGCTTCCGAGATCGGACGAGATCGGGCGTGTTCAGGGTGGTATGGCCGTAAGCGACAGTTGTGTGTTCAATCGGGCCTTTTAAAAATGCATTTGGGCACTTTTTAATCTCTTCATATGTTACTGTGTTTTTTTTCTAGGATGAATTCAATGCATTCTTGCACATGAGTGTCTGCTCAAACTTTTTCAAGGCCTGCAGCATCAGCACCTCTCCTGTCCATCACAGAAAAATGAAAAAGCTTACAGCACCTGGTATTCCCAGGCGGTCTCCCATCCAAGTACTAACCAGGCCCGACCCTGCTTAGCTTCCGAGATCGGACGAGATCGGGCGTGTTCAGGGTGGTATGGCCGTAAGCGACAGTTGTGTGTTCAATCGGGCCTTTTAAAGACGTGGCATGGTGCAGCAAGAATGCGGTGGGGCATCTGCCCCTCCACATTCTTGAATTTGGCAGTATTTTTAACGTTGTTTATAGTTTTCGTCAAAAATTTTGTCATGGTTTTTTTCTAATAGAATTCAATGCATTCTTGCACATGAGTGTCTGATCAAACTTTTTCAAGGCCTGCAGCATCAGCACCTCTCCTGTCCATCACAGAAAAATGAAAAAGCTTACAGCACCTGGTATTCCCAGGCGGTCTCCCATCCAAGTACTAACCAGGCCCGACTCTGCTTAGCTTCCGAGATCGGACGAGATCGGACGTGTTCAGGGTGGTATGGCCGTAAGCGACAGTTGTGTGTTCAATCGGGCCTTTTAAAAATGCATTTGGGCACTTTTTAATCTCTTCATATGTACTGTGTTTTTTTTCTAGGATGAATTCAATGCATTCTTGCACATGAGTGTCTGATCAAACTTTTTCAAGGCCTGCAGCATCAGCACCTCTCCTGTCCATCACAGAAAAATGAAAAAGCTTACAGCACCTGGTATTCCCAGGCGGTCTCCCATCCAAGTACTAACCAGGCCCGACCCTGCTTAGCTTCCGAGATCCGACGAGATCGGGCGTGTTCAGGGTGGTATGGCCGTAAGCGACAGTTGTGTGTTCAATCGGGCCTTTTAAAAATGCATTTGGGCACTTTTTAATCTCTTCATATGTTACTGTGTTTTTTTTCTAGGATGAATTCAATGCATTCTTGCACATGAGTGTCTGATCCAACTTTTTCAAGGCCTGCAGCATCAGCACCTCTCCTGTCCATCACAGAAAAATGAAAAAGCTTACAGCACCTGGTATTCCCAGGCGGTCTCCCATCCAAGTACTAACCAGGCCCGACCCTGCTTAGCTTCCGAGATCGGACGAGATCAGGCGTGTTCAGGCTGGTATGGCCGTAAGCGACAGTTGTGTGTTCAATCGGGCCTTTTAAAGACGTGGCATGGGGCAGCAAGAATGTGGCTGTATTTTTAACGTTGTTTATAGTTTTCGTCAAAGATTTTGTCATAGTTTTTTTCTATGATGAATTCAATGCATTCTTGCACATGAGTGTCTGATCAAACTTTTTCAAGGCCTGCAGCATCAGCACCTCTCCTGTCCATCACAGAAAAATGAAAAAGCTTACAGCACCTGGTATTCCCAGGCGGTCTCCCATCCAAGTACTAACCAGGCCCGACCCTGCTTAGCTTCCGAGATCGGACGAGATCGGGCGTGTTCAGGGTGGTATGGCCGTAAGCGACAGTTGTGTGTTCAATCGGGCCTTTTAAAAATGCATTTGGGCACTTTTTAATCTCTTCATATGTTACTGTGTTTTTTTTCTAGGATGAATTCAATGCATTCTTGCACATGAGTGTCTGATCAAACTTTTTCAAGGCCTGCAGCATCAGCACCTCTCCTGTCCATCACAGAAAAATGAAAAAGCTTACAGCACCTGGTATTCCCAGGCGGTCTCCCATCCAAGTACTAACCAGGCCCAACCCTGCTTAGCTTCCGAGATCGGACGAGATCGGGCGTGTTCAGGGTGGTATGGCCGTAAGCGACAGTTGTGTGTTCAATCGGGCCTTTTAAAGACGTGGCATGTTGCAGCAAGAATGTGGCTGTATTTTTAACGTTGTTTATAGTTTTCGTCAAAGATTTTGTCATGGTTTTTTTCTATGATGAATTCAATGCATTCTTGCACATGAGTGTCTGATCAAACTTTTTCAAGGCCTGCAGCATCAGCACCTCTCCTGTCCATCACAGAAAAATGAAAAAGCTTACAGCACCTGGTATTCCCAGGCGGTCTCCCATCCAAGTACTAACCAGGCCCGACCCTGCTTAGCTTCCGAGATCGGACGAGATCGGGCGTGTTCAGGGTGGTATGGCCGTAAGCGACAGTTGTGTGTTCAATCGGGCCTTTTAAAAATGCATTTGGGCACTTTTTAATCTCTTCATATGTTACTGTGTTTTTTTTCTAGGATGAATTCAATGCATTCTTGCACATGAGTGTCTGATCAAACTTTTTCAAGGCCTGCAGCATCAGCACCTCTCCTGTCCATCACAGAAAAATGAAAAAGCTTACAGCACCTGGTATTCCCAGGCGGTCTCCCATCCAAGTACTAACCAGGCCCGACCCTGCTTAGCTTCCGAGATCGGACGAGATCGGGCGTGTTCAGGGTGGTATGGCCGTAAGCGACAGTTGTGTGTTCAATCGGGCCTTTTAAAAATGCATTTTGGCACTTTTTAATCTCTTCATATGTTACTGTGTTTTTTTTCTAGGATGAATTCAATGCATTCTTGCACATGAGTGTCTGATCAAACTTTTTCAAGGCCTGCAGCATCAGCACCTCTCCTGTCCATCACAGAAAAATGAAAAAGCTTACAGCACCTGGTATTCCCAGGCGGTCTCCCATCCAAGTACTAACCAGGCCCGACCCTGCTTAGCTTCCGAGATCGGACGAGATCGGGCGTGTTCAGGGTGGTATGGCCGTAAGCGACAGTTGTGTGTTCAATCGGGCCTTTTAAAGACGTGGCATGGTGCAGCAAGAATGTGGCTGTATTTTTAACGTTGTTCATAGTTTTCGTCAAAGATTTTGTCATGGTTTTTTTCTATGATGAATTCAATGCATTCTTGCACATGAGTGTCTGATCAAACTTTTTCAAGGCCTACAGCATCAGCACCTCTCCTGTCCATCACAGAAAAATGAAAAAGCTTACAGCACCTGGTATTCCCAGGCGGTCTCCCATCCAAGTACTAACCAGGCCCGACCCTGCTTAGCTTCCGAGATCGGACGAGATCGGGCGTGTTCAGGGTGGTATGGCCGTAAGCGACAGTTGTGTGTTCAATCGGGCCTTTTAAAAATGCATTTGGGCACTTTTTAATCTCTTCATATGTTACTGTGTTTTTTTTCTAGGATGAATTCAATGCATTCTTGCACATGAGTGTCTGCTCAAACTTTTTCAAGGCCTGCAGCATCAGCACCTCTCCTGTCCATCACAGAAAAATGAAAAAGCTTACAGCACCTGGTATTCCCAGGCGGTCTCCCATCCAAGTACTAACCAGGCCCGACCCTGCTTAGCTTCCGAGATCGGACGAGATCGGGCGTGTTCAGGGTGGTATGGCCGTAAGCGACAGTTGTGTGTTCAATCGGGCCTTTTAAAAATGCATTTTGGCACTTTTTAATCTCTTCATATGTTACTGTGTTTTTTTTCTAGGATGAATTCAATGCATTCTTGCACATGAGTGTCTGATCAAACTTTTTCAATGCCTGCAGCATCAGCACCTCTCCTGTCCATCACAGAAAAATGAAAAAGCTTACAGCACCTGGTATTCCCAGGCGGTCTCCCATCCAAGTACTAACCAGGCCCGACCCTGCTTAGCTTCCGAGATCGGACGAGATCGGGCGTGTTCAGGGTGGTATGGCCGTAAGCGACAGTTGTGTGTTCAATCGGGCCTTTTAAAGACGTGGCATGGTGCAGCAAGAATGTGGCTGTATTTTTAACTTTGTTTATAGTTTTCGTCAAAGATTTTGTCATGGTTTTTTTTCTATGATGAATTCAATGCATTCTTGCACATGAGTGTCTGATCAAACTTTTTCAAGGCCTGCAGCATCAGCACCTCTCCTGTCCATCACAGAAAAATGAAAAAGCTTACAGCACCTGGTATTCCCAGGCGGTCTCCCATCCAAGTACTAACCAGGCCCGACCCTGCTTAGCTTCCGAGATCGGACGAGATCGGGCGTGTTCAGGGTGGTATGGCCGTACGCGACAGTTGTGTGTTCAATCGGGCCTTTTAAAAATGCATTTTGGCACTTTTTAATCTCTTCATATTTTACTGTGTTTTTTTTCTAGGATGAATTCAATGCATTCTTGCACATGAGTGTCTGATCAAACTTTTTCAAGGCCTGCAGCATCAGCACCTCTCCTGTCCATCACAGAAAAATGAAAAAGCTTACAACACCTGGTATTCCCAGGCGGTCTCCCATCCAAGTACTAACCAGGCCCGACCCTGCTTAGCTTCCGAGATCGGACGAGATCGGGCGTGTTCAGGGTGGTATGGCCGTAAGCGACAGTTGTGTGTTCAATCGGGCCTTTTAAAAATGCATTTGGGCACTTTTTAATCTCTTCATATGTTACTGTGTTTTTTTTCTAGGATGAATTCAATGCATTCTTGCACATGAGTGTCTGATCAAACTTTTTCAAGGCCTGCAGCATCAGCACCTCTCCTGTCCATCACAGAAAAATGAAAAAGCTTACAGCACCTGGTATTCCCAGGCGGTCTCCCATCCAAGTACTAACCAGGCCCGACTCTGCTTAGCTTCCGAGATCGGATGAGATCGGGCGTGTTCAGGGTGGTATGGCCGTAAGCGACAGTTGCGTGTTCAATCGGGCCTTTTAAAAATGCATTTGGGCACTTTTTAATCTCTTCATATGTTACTGTGTTTTTTTTCTAGGATGAATTCAATGCATTCTTGCACATGAGTGTCTGATCAAACTTTTTCAAGGCCTGCAGCATCAGCACCTCTCCTGTCCATCACAGAAAAATGAAAAAGCTTACAGCACCTGGTATTCCCAGGCGGTCTCCCATCCAAGTACTAACCAGGCCCGACCCTGCTTAGCTTCCGAGATCTGACGAGATCTGGCGTGTTCAGGGTGGTATGGCCGTAAGCGACAGTTGTGTGTTCAATCGGGCCTTTTAAAGACGTGGCATGGTGCAGCAAGAATGTGGCTGTATTTTTAATGTTGTTTATAGTTTTCGTCAAAGATTTTGTCATGGTTTTTTTCTATGATGAATTCAATGCATTCTTGCACATGAGTGTCTGATCAAACTTTTTAAAGGCCTGCAGCATCAGCACCTCTCCTGTCCATCACAGAAAAATGAAAAAGCTTACAGCACCTGGTATTCCCAGGCGGTCTCCCATCCAAGTACTAACCAGGCCCGACCCTGCTTAGCTTCCGAGATCGGACGAGATCGGGCGTGTTCAGGGTGGTATGGCCGTAAGCGACAGTTGTGTGTTCAATCGGGCCTTTTAAAAAT
>NW_027211615.1:3075000-3102500 GCF_022749685.1 Semicossyphus pulcher
CACCTCTCCTGTCCATCACAGAAAAATGAAAAAGCTTACAGCACCTGGTATTCCCAGGCGGTCTCCCATCCAAGTACTAACCAGGCCCGACCCTGCTTAGCTTCCAAGATCGGACGAGATCGGGCGTGTTCAGGGTGGTATGGCCGTAAGCGACAGTTGTGTGTTCAATCGGGCCTTTTAAAAATGCATTTGGGCACTTTTTAATCTCTTCATATTTTACTGTGTTTTTTTTCTAGGATGAATTCAATGCATTCTTGCACATGAGTGTCTGATCAAACTTTTTCAAGGCCTGCAGCATCAGCACCTCTCCTGTCCATCACAGAAAAATGAAAAAGCTTACAGCACCTGGTATTCCCAGGCGGTCTCCCATCCAAGTACTAACCAGGCCCGACCCTGCTTAGCTTCCGAGATCGGGCGTGTTCAGGGTGGTATGGCCGTAAGCGACAGTTGTGTGTTCAATCGGGCCTTTTAAAGACGTGGCATGGTGCAGCAAGAATGCGGTGGGGCATCTGCCCCACCACATTCTTGAATTTGGCTGTATTTTTAACGTTGTTTATAGTTTTCGTCAAAAATTTTGTCATGGTTTTTTTCTATGATGAATTCAATGCATTCTTGCACATGAGTGTCTGATCAAACTTTTTCAAGGCCTGCAGCATCAGCACCACTCCTGTCCATCACAGAAAAATGAAAAAGCTTACAGCACCTGGTATTCCCAGGCGGTCTCCCATCCAAGTACTAACCAGGCCCGACCCTGCTTAGCTTCCGAGATCGGACGAGATCGGACGAGATCGGGCGTGTTCAGGGTGGTATGGCCGTAAGCGACAGTTGTGCGTTCAATCGGGCCTTTTAAAGACGTGGCATGGTGCAGCAAGAATGCGGTGGGGCATCTGCCCCTCCACATTCTTGAATTTGGCAGTATTTTTAACGTTGTTTATAGTTTTCGTCAAAAATTTTGTCATGGTTTTTTTCTAATAGAATTCAATGCATTCTTGCACATGAGTGTCTGATCAAACTTTTTCAAGGCCTGCAGCATCAGCACCTCTCCTGTCCATCACAGAAAAATTAAAAAGCTTACAGCACCTGGTATTCCCAGGCGGTCTCCCATCCAAGTACTAACCAGGCCCGACTCTGCTTAGCTTCCGAGATCGGACGAGATCGGACGTGTTCAGGGTGGTATGGCCGTAAGCGACAGTTGTGTGTTCAATCGGGCCTTTTAAAAATGCATTTGGGCACTTTTTAATCTCTTCATATGTACTGTGTTTTTTTTCTAGGATGAATTCAATGCATTCTTGCACATGAGTGTCTGATCCAACTTTTTCAAGGCCTGCAGCATCAGCACCTCTCCTGTCCATCACAGAAAAATGAAAAAGCTTACAGCACCTGGTATTCCCAGGCGGTCTCCCATCCAAGTACTAACCAGGCCCGACCCTGCTTAGCTTCCGAGATCGGACGAGATCGGGCGTGTTCAGGGTGGTATGGCCGTAAGCGACAGTTGTGTGTTCAATCGGGCCTTTTAAAAATGCATTTGGGCACTTTTTAATCTCTTCATATGTTACTGTGTTTTTTTTCTAGGATGAATTCAATGCATTCTTGCACATGAGTGTCTGATCAAACTTTTTCAAGGCCTGCAGCATCAGCACCTCTCCTGTCCATCACAGAAAAATGAAAAAGCTTACAGCACCTGGTATTCCCAGGCGATCTCCCATCCAAGTACTAACCAGGCCCGACCCTGCTTAGCTTCCGAGATCGGACGAGATCGGGCGTGTTCAGGCTGGTATGGCCGTAAGCGACAGTTGTGTGTTCAATCGGGCCTTTTAAAGACGTGGCATGGGGCAGCAAGAATGTGGCTGTATTTTTAACGTTGTTTATAGTTTTCGTCAAAGATTTTGTCATAGTTTTTTTCTATGATGAATTCAATGCATTCTTGCACATGAGTCTCTGATCAAACTTTTTCAAGGCCTGCAGCATCAGCACCTCTCCTGTCCATCACAGAAAAATGAAAAAGCTTACAGCACCTGGTATTCCCAGGCGGTCTCCCATCCAAGTACTAACCAGGCCCGACCCTGCTTAGCTTCCGAGATCGGACGAGATCGGGCGTGTTCAGGGTGGTATGGCCGTAAGCGACAGTTGTGTGTTCAATCGGGCCTTTTAAAAATGCATTTGGGCACTTTTTAATCTCTTCATATGTTACTGTGTTTTTTTTCTAGGATGAATTCAATGCATTCTTGCACATGAGTGTCTGATCAAACTTTTTCAAGGCCTGCAGCATCAGCACCTCTCCTGTCCATCACAGAAAAATGAAAAAGCTTACAGCACCTGGTATTCCCAGGCGGTCTCCCATCCAAGTACTAACCAGGCCCGACCCTGCTTAGCTTCCGAGATCGGACGAGATCGGGCGTGTTCAGGGTGGTATGGCCGTAAGCGACAGTTGTGTGTTCAATCGGGCCTTTTAAAAATGCATTTGGGCACTTTTTAATCTCTTCATATGTTACTGTGTTTTTTTTCTAGGATGAATTCAATGCATTCTTGCACATGAGTGTCTGATCAAACTTTTTCAAGGCCTGCAGCATCAGCACCTCTCCTGTCCATCACAGAAAAATGAAAAAGCTTACAGCACCTGGTATTCCCAGGCGGTCTCCCATCCAAGTACTAACCAGGCCCGACCCTGCTTAGCTTCCGAGATCGGACGAGATCGGGCGTGTTCAGGGTGGTATGGCCGTAAGCGACAGTTGTGTGTTCAATCGGGCCTTTTAAAAATGCATTTGGGCACTTTTTAATCTCTTCATATGTTACTGTGTTTTTTTTCTAGGATGAATTCAATGCATTCTTGCACATGAGTGTCTGATCAAACTTTTTCAAGGCCTGCAGCATCAGCACCTCTCCTGTCCATCACAGAAAAATGAAAAAGCTTACAGCACCTGGTATTCCCAGGCGGTCTCCCATCCAAGTACTAACCAGGCCCGACCCTGCTTAGCTTCCGAGATCGGACGAGATCGGGCGTGTTCAGGGTGGTATGGCCGTAAGCGACAGTTGTGTGTTCAATCGGGCCTTTTAAAGATGTGGCATGTTGCAGCAAGAATGTGGCTGTATTTTTAACGTTGTTTATAGTTTTCGTCAAAGATTTTGTCATGGTTTTTTTCTATGATGAATTCAATGCATTCTTGCACATGAGTGTCTGATCAAACTTTTTCAAGGCCTGCAGCATCAGCACCTCTCCTGTCCATCACAGAAAAATGAAAAAGCTTACAGCACCTGGTATTCCCAGGCGGTCTCCCATCCAAGTACTAACCAGGCCCGACCCTGCTTAGCTTCCGAGATCGGACGAGATCGGGCGTGTTCAGGGTGGTATGGCCGTAAGCGACAGTTGTGTGTTCAATCGGGCCTTTTAAAAATGCATTTGGGCACTTTTTAATCTCTTCATATGTTACTGTGTTTTTTTTCTAGGATGAATTCAATGCATTCTTGCACATGAGTGTCTGATCCAACTTTTTCAAGGCCTGCAGCATCAGCACCTCTCCTGTCCATCACAGAAAAATGAAAAAGCTTACAGCACCTGGTATTCCCAGGCGGTCTCCCATCCAAGTACTAACCAGGCCCGACCCTGCTTAGCTTCCGAGATCGGACGAGATCGGGCGTGTTCAGGGTGGTATGGCCGTAAGCGACAGTTGTGTGTTCAATCGGGCCTTTTAAAAATGCATTTTGGCACTTTTTAATCTCTTCATATGTTACTGTGTTTTTTTTCTAGGATGAATTCAATGCATTCTTGCACATGAGTGTCTGATCAAACTTTTTCAAGGCCTGCAGCATCAGCACCTCTCCTGTCCATCACAGAAAAATGAAAAAGCTTACAGCACCTGGTATTCCCAGGCGGTCTCCCATCGAAGTACTAACCAGGCCCGACCCTGCTTAGCTTCCGAGATCGGACGAGATCGGGCGTGTTCAGGGTGGTATGGCCGTAAGCGACAGTTGTGTGTTCAATCGGGCCTTTTAAAGACGTGGCATGGTGCAGCAAGAATGTGGCTGTATTTTTGACGTTGTTTATAGTTTTCGTCAAAGATTTTGTCATGGTTTTTTTCTATGATGAATTCAATGCATTCTTGCACATGAGTGTCTGATCCAACTTTTTCAAGGCCTGCAGCATCAGCACCTCTCCTGTCCATCACAGAAAAATGAAAAAGCTTACAGCACCTGGTATTCCCAGGCGGTCTCCCATCCAAGTACTAACCAGGCCCGACCCTGCTTAGCTTCCGAGATCGGACGAGATCGGGCGTGTTCAGGGTGGTATGGCTGTAAGCGACAGTTGTGTGTTCAATCGGGCCTTTTAAAAATGCATTTGGGCACTTTTTAATCTCTTCATATGTTACTGTGTTTTTTTTCTAGGATGAATTCAATGCATTCTTGCACATGAGTGTCTGCTCAAACTTTTTCAAGGCCTGCAGCATCAGCACCTCTCCTGTCCATCACAGAAAAATGAAAAAGCTTACAGCACCTGGTATTCCCAGGCGGTCTCCCATCCAAGTACTAACCAGGCCCGACCCTGCTTAGCTTCCGAGATCGGACGAGATCGGGCGTGTTCAGGGTGGTATGGCCGTAAGCGACAGTTGTGTGTTCAATCGGGCCTTTTAAAGACTTGGCATGGTGCAGCAAGAATGTGGCTGTATTTTTAACGTTGTTTATAGTTTTCGTCAAAGATTTTGTCATGGTTTTTTTCTATGATGAATTCAATGCATTCTTGCACATGAGTGTCTGATCAAACTTTTTCAAGGCCTGCAGCATCAGCACCTCTCCTGTCCATCACAGAAAAATTAAAAAGCTTACAGCACCTGGTATTCCCAGGCGGTCTCCCATCCAAGTACTAACCAGGCCCGACCCTGCTTAGCTTCCGAGATCGGACGAGATCGGGCGTGTTCAGGGTGGTATGGCCGTAAGCGACAGTTGTGTGTTCAATCGGGCCTTTTAAAAATGCATTTGGGCACTTTTTAATCTCTTCATATGTTACTGTGTTTTTTTTCTAGGATGAATTCAATGCATTCTTGCACATGAGTGTCTGATCAAACTTTTTCAAGGCCTGCAGCATCAGCACCTCTCCTGTCCATCACAGAAAAATGAAAAAGCTTACAGCACCTGGTATTCCCAGGCGGTCTCCCATCCAAGTACTAACCAGGCCCGACCCTGCTTAGCTTCCGAGATCGGACGAGATCGGCCGTGTTCAGGGTGGTATGGCCGTAAGCGACAGTTGTGTGTTCAATCGGGCCTTTTAAAAATGCATTTGGGCACTTTTTAATCTCTTCATATGTCACTGTGTTTTTTTTCTAGGATGAATTCAATGCATTCTTGCACATGAGTGTCTGATCCAACTTTTTCAAGGCCTGCAGCATCAGCTCCTCTCCTGTCCATCACAGAAAAATGAAAAAGCTTACAGCACCTGGTATTCCCAGGCGGTCTCCCATCCAAGTACTAACCAGGCCCGACCCTGCTTAGCTTCCGAGATCGGACGAGATCGGGCGTGTTCAGGGTGGTATGGCCGTACATGACAGTTGTGTGTTCAATCGGGCCTTTTAAAAATGCATTTGGGCACTTTTTAATCTCTTCATATGTTACTGTGTTTTTTTTCTAGGATGAATTCAATGCATTCTTGCACATGAGTGTCTGATCAAACTTTTTCAAGGCCTGCAGCATCAGCGCCTCTCCTGTCCATCACAGAAAAATGAAAAAGCTTACAGCACCTGGTATTCCCAGGCGGTCTCCCATCCAAGTACTAACCAGGCCCGACCCTGCTTAGCTTCCGAGATCGGACGAGATCGGGCGTGTTCAGGGTGGTATGGCCGTAAGCGACAGTTGTGTGTTCAATCGGGCCTTTTAAAAATGCATTTGGGCACTTTTTAATCTCTTCATATGTTACTGTGTTTTTTTTCTAGGATGAATTCAATGCATTCTTGCACATGAGTGTCTGATCAAACTTTTTCAAGGCCTGCAGCATCAGCGCCTCTCCTGTCCATCACAGAAAAATGAAAAAGCTTACAGCACCTGGTATTCCCAGGCGGTCTCCCATCCAAGTACTAACCAGGCCCGACCCTGCTTAGCTTCCGAGATCGGACGAGATCGGGCGTGTTCAGGGTGGTATGGCCGTAAGCGACAGTTGTGTGTTCAATCGGGCCTTTTAAAAATGCATTTGGGCACTTTTTAATCTCTTCATATGTTACTGTGTTTTTTTTCTAGGATGAATTCAATGCATTCTTGCACATGAGTGTCTGATCCAACTTTTTCAAGGCCTGCAGCATCAGCACCTCTCCTGTCCATCACAGAAAAATGAAAAAGCTTACAGCACCTGGTATTCCCAGGCGGTCTCCCATCCAAGTACTAACCAGGCCCGACCCTGCTTAGCTTCCGAGATCGGACGAGATCGGGCGTGTTCAGGGTGGTATGGCCGTAAGCGACAGTTGTGTGTTCAATCGGGCCTTTTAAAAATGCATTTGGGCACTTTTTAATCTCTTCATATGTTACTGTGTTTTTTTTCTAGGATGAATTCAATGCATTCTTGCACATGAGTGTCTGATCCAACTTTTTCAAGGCCTGCAGCATCAGCACCTCTCCTGTCCATCACAGAAAAATGAAAAAGCTTACAGCACCTGGTATTCCCAGGCGGTCTCCCATCCAAGTACTAACCAGGCCCGACCCTGCTTAGCTTCCGAGATCGGACGAGATCGGGCGTGTTCAGGGTGGTATGGCCGTAAGCGACAGTTGTGTGTTCAATCGGGCCTTTTAAAAATGCATTTGGGCACTTTTTAATCTCTTCATATGTTACTGTGTTTTTTTTCTAGGATGAATTCAATGCATTCTTGCACATGAGTGTCTGATCAAACTTTTTCAAGGCCTGCAGCATCAGCACCTCACCTGTCCATCACAGAAAAATGAAAAAGCTTACAGCACCTGGTATTCCCAGGCGGTCTCCCATCCAAGTACTAACCAGGCCCGACCCTGCTTAGCTTCCGAGATCGGACGAGATCGGGCGTGTTCAGGGTGGTATGGCCGTAAGCGACAGTTGTGTGTTCAATCGGGCCTTTTAAAAATGCATTTGGGCACTTTTTAATCTCTTCATATGTTACTGTGTTTTTTTTCTAGGATGAATTCAATGCATTCTTGCACATGAGTGTCTGATCAAACTTTTTCAAGGCCTGCAGCATCAGCACCTCTCCTGTCCATCACAGAAAAATGAAAAAGCTTACAGCACCTGGTATTCCCAGGCGGTCTCCCATCCAAGTACTAACCAGGCCCGACCCTGCTTAGCTTCCGAGATCGGACGAGATCGGGCGTGTTCAGGGTGGTATGGCCGTAAGCGACAGTTGTGTGTTCAATCGGGCCTTTTAAAGACGTGGCATGGTGCAGCAAGAATGTGGCTGTATTTTTGACGTTGTTTATAGTTTTCGTCAAAGATTTTGTCATGGTTTTTTTCTATGATGAATTCAATGCATTCTTGCACATGAGTGTCTGATCAAACTTTTTCAAGGCCTGCAGCATCAGCACCTCTCCTGTCCATCACAGAAAAATGAAAAAGCTTACAGCACCTGGTATTCCCAGGCGGTCTCCCATCCAAGTACTAACCAGGCCCGACCCTGCTTAGCTTCCGAGATCGGACGAGATCGGGCGTGTTCAGGGTGGTATGGCTGTAAGCGACAGTTGTGTGTTCAATCGGGCCTTTTAAAAATGCATTTGGGCACTTTTTAATCTCTTCATATGTTACTGTGTTTTTTTTCTAGGATGAATTCAATGCATTCTTGCACATGAGTGTCTGCTCAAACTTTTTCAAGGCCTGCAGCATCAGCACCTCTCCTGTCCATCACAGAAAAATGAAAAAGCTTACAGCACCTGGTATTCCCAGGCGGTCTCCCATCCAAGTACTAACCAGGCCCGACCCTGCTTAGCTTCCGAGATCGGACGAGATCGGGCGTGTTCAGGGTGGTATGGCCGTAAGCGACAGTTGTGTGTTCAATCGGGCCTTTTAAAGACTTGGCATGGTGCAGCAAGAATGTGGCTGTATTTTTAACGTTGTTTATAGTTTTCGTCAAAGATTTTGTCATGGTTTTTTTCTATGATGAATTCAATGCATTCTTGCACATGAGTGTCTGATCAAACTTTTTCAAGGCCTGCAGCATCAGCACCTCTCCTGTCCATCACAGAAAAATTAAAAAGCTTACAGCACCTGGTATTCCCAGGCGGTCTCCCATCCAAGTACTAACCAGGCCCGACCCTGCTTAGCTTCCGAGATCGGACGAGATCGGGCGTGTTCAGGGTGGTATGGCCGTAAGCGACAGTTGTGTGTTCAATCGGGCCTTTTAAAAATGCATTTGGGCACTTTTTAATCTCTTCATATGTTACTGTGTTTTTTTTCTAGGATGAATTCAATGCATTCTTGCACATGAGTGTCTGATCAAACTTTTTCAAGGCCTGCAGCATCAGCACCTCTCCTGTCCATCACAGAAAAATGAAAAAGCTTACAGCACCTGGTATTCCCAGGCGGTCTCCCATCCAAGTACTAACCAGGCCCGACCCTGCTTAGCTTCCGAGATCGGACGAGATCGGCCGTGTTCAGGGTGGTATGGCCGTAAGCGACAGTTGTGTGTTCAATCGGGCCTTTTAAAAATGCATTTGGGCACTTTTTAATCTCTTCATATGTCACTGTGTTTTTTTTCTAGGATGAATTCAATGCATTCTTGCACATGAGTGTCTGATCCAACTTTTTCAAGGCCTGCAGCATCAGCTCCTCTCCTGTCCATCACAGAAAAATGAAAAAGCTTACAGCACCTGGTATTCCCAGGCGGTCTCCCATCCAAGTACTAACCAGGCCCGACCCTGCTTAGCTTCCGAGATCGGACGAGATCGGGCGTGTTCAGGGTGGTATGGCCGTACATGACAGTTGTGTGTTCAATCGGGCCTTTTAAAAATGCATTTGGGCACTTTTTAATCTCTTCATATGTTACTGTGTTTTTTTTCTAGGATGAATTCAATGCATTCTTGCACATGAGTGTCTGATCAAACTTTTTCAAGGCCTGCAGCATCAGCGCCTCTCCTGTCCATCACAGAAAAATGAAAAAGCTTACAGCACCTGGTATTCCCAGGCGGTCTCCCATCCAAGTACTAACCAGGCCCGACCCTGCTTAGCTTCCGAGATCGGACGAGATCGGGCGTGTTCAGGGTGGTATGGCCGTAAGCGACAGTTGTGTGTTCAATCGGGCCTTTTAAAGACGTGGCATGGTGCAGCAAGAATGTGGCTGTATTTTTGACGTTGTTTATAGTTTTCGTCAAAGATTTTGTCATGGTTTTTTTCTATGATGAATTCAATGCATTCTTGCACATGAGTGTCTGATCAAACTTTTTCAAGGCCTGCAGCATCAGCACCTCTCCTGTCCATCACAGAAAAATGAAAAAGCTTACAGCACCTGGTATTCCCAGGCGGTCTCCCATCCAAGTACTAACCAGGCCCGACCCTGCTTAGCTTCCGAGATCGGACGAGATCGGGCGTGTTCAGGGTGGTATGGCTGTAAGCGACAGTTGTGTGTTCAATCGGGCCTTTTAAAAATGCATTTGGGCACTTTTTAATCTCTTCATATGTTACTGTGTTTTTTTTCTAGGATGAATTCAATGCATTCTTGCACATGAGTGTCTGCTCAAACTTTTTCAAGGCCTGCAGCATCAGCACCTCTCCTGTCCATCACAGAAAAATGAAAAAGCTTACAGCACCTGGTATTCCCAGGCGGTCTCCCATCCAAGTACTAACCAGGCCCGACCCTGCTTAGCTTCCGAGATCGGACGAGATCGGGCGTGTTCAGGGTGGTATGGCCGTAAGCGACAGTTGTGTGTTCAATCGGGCCTTTTAAAGACTTGGCATGGTGCAGCAAGAATGTGGCTGTATTTTTAACGTTGTTTATAGTTTTCGTCAAAGATTTTGTCATGGTTTTTTTCTATGATGAATTCAATGCATTCTTGCACATGAGTGTCTGATCAAACTTTTTCAAGGCCTGCAGCATCAGCACCTCTCCTGTCCATCACAGAAAAATTAAAAAGCTTACAGCACCTGGTATTCCCAGGCGGTCTCCCATCCAAGTACTAACCAGGCCCGACCCTGCTTAGCTTCCGAGATCGGACGAGATCGGGCGTGTTCAGGGTGGTATGGCCGTAAGCGACAGTTGTGTGTTCAATCGGGCCTTTTAAAAATGCATTTGGGCACTTTTTAATCTCTTCATATGTTACTGTGTTTTTTTTCTAGGATGAATTCAATGCATTCTTGCACATGAGTGTCTGATCAAACTTTTTCAAGGCCTGCAGCATCAGCACCTCTCCTGTCCATCACAGAAAAATGAAAAAGCTTACAGCACCTGGTATTCCCAGGCGGTCTCCCATCCAAGTACTAACCAGGCCCGACCCTGCTTAGCTTCCGAGATCGGACGAGATCGGCCGTGTTCAGGGTGGTATGGCCGTAAGCGACAGTTGTGTGTTCAATCGGGCCTTTTAAAAATGCATTTGGGCACTTTTTAATCTCTTCATATGTCACTGTGTTTTTTTTCTAGGATGAATTCAATGCATTCTTGCACATGAGTGTCTGATCCAACTTTTTCAAGGCCTGCAGCATCAGCTCCTCTCCTGTCCATCACAGAAAAATGAAAAAGCTTACAGCACCTGGTATTCCCAGGCGGTCTCCCATCCAAGTACTAACCAGGCCCGACCCTGCTTAGCTTCCGAGATCGGACGAGATCGGGCGTGTTCAGGGTGGTATGGCCGTACATGACAGTTGTGTGTTCAATCGGGCCTTTTAAAAATGCATTTGGGCACTTTTTAATCTCTTCATATGTTACTGTGTTTTTTTTCTAGGATGAATTCAATGCATTCTTGCACATGAGTGTCTGATCAAACTTTTTCAAGGCCTGCAGCATCAGCGCCTCTCCTGTCCATCACAGAAAAATGAAAAAGCTTACAGCACCTGGTATTCCCAGGCGGTCTCCCATCCAAGTACTAACCAGGCCCGACCCTGCTTAGCTTCCGAGATCGGACGAGATCGGGCGTGTTCAGGGTGGTATGGCCGTAAGCGACAGTTGTGTGTTCAATCGGGCCTTTTAAAAATGCATTTGGGCACTTTTTAATCTCTTCATATGTTACTGTGTTTTTTTTCTAGGATGAATTCAATGCATTCTTGCACATGAGTGTCTGATCCAACTTTTTCAAGGCCTGCAGCATCAGCACCTCTCCTGTCCATCACAGAAAAATGAAAAAGCTTACAGCACCTGGTATTCCCAGGCGGTCTCCCATCCAAGTACTAACCAGGCCCGACCCTGCTTAGCTTCCGAGATCGGACGAGATCGGGCGTGTTCAGGGTGGTATGGCCGTAAGCGACAGTTGTGTGTTCAATCGGGCCTTTTAAAAATGCATTTGGGCACTTTTTAATCTCTTCATATGTTACTGTGTTTTTTTTCTAGGATGAATTCAATGCATTCTTGCACATGAGTGTCTGATCCAACTTTTTCAAGGCCTGCAGCATCAGCACCTCTCCTGTCCATCACAGAAAAATGAAAAAGCTTACAGCACCTGGTATTCCCAGGCGGTCTCCCATCCAAGTACTAACCAGGCCCGACCCTGCTTAGCTTCCGAGATCGGACGAGATCGGGCGTGTTCAGGGTGGTATGGCCGTAAGCGACAGTTGTGTGTTCAATCGGGCCTTTTAAAAATGCATTTGGGCACTTTTTAATCTCTTCATATGTTACTGTGTTTTTTTTCTAGGATGAATTCAATGCATTCTTGCACATGAGTGTCTGATCAAACTTTTTCAAGGCCTGCAGCATCAGCACCTCACCTGTCCATCACAGAAAAATGAAAAAGCTTACAGCACCTGGTATTCCCAGGCGGTCTCCCATCCAAGTACTAACCAGGCCCGACCCTGCTTAGCTTCCGAGATCGGACGAGATCGGGCGTGTTCAGGGTGGTATGGCCGTAAGCGACAGTTGTGTGTTCAATCGGGCCTTTTAAAAATGCATTTGGGCACTTTTTAATCTCTTCATATGTTACTGTGTTTTTTTTCTAGGATGAATTCAATGCATTCTTGCACATGAGTGTCTGATCAAACTTTTTCAAGGCCTGCAGCATCAGTACCTCTCCTGTCCATCACAGAAAAATGAAAAAGCTTACAGCACCTGGTATTCCCAGGCGGTCTCCCATCCAAGTACTAACCAGGCCCGACCCTGCTTAGCTTCCGAGATCGGACGAGATCGGGCGTGTTCAGGGTGGTATGGCCGTAAGCGACAGTTGTGTGTTCAATCGGGCCTTTTAAAAATGCATTTGGGCACTTTTTAATCTCTTCATATGTTACTGAGTTTTTTTTCTAGGATGAATTCAATGCATTCTTGCACATGAGTGTCTGATCAAACTTTTTCAAGGCCTGCAGCATCAGTACCTCTCCTGTCCATCACAGAAAAATGAAAAAGCTTACAGCACCTGGTATTCCCAGGCGGTCTCCCATCCAAGTACTAACCAGGCCCGACCCTGCTTAGCTTCCGAGATCGGACGAGATCGGGCGTGTTCAGGGTGGTATGGCCGTAAGCGACAGTTGTGTGTTCAATCGGGCCTTTTAAAAATGCATTTGGGCACTTTTTAATCTCTTCATATGTTACTGTGTTTTTTTTCTAGGATGAATTCAATGCATTCTTGCACATGAGTGTCTGATCAAACTTTTTCAAGGCCGGCAGCATCAGCACCTCTCCTGTCCATCACAGAAAAATGAAAAAGCTTACAGCACCTGGTATTCCCAGGCGGTCTCCCATCCAAGTACTAACCAGGCCCGACCCTGCTTAGCTTCCGAGATCGGTCGAGATCGGGCGTGTTCAGGGTGGTATGGCCGTAAGCGACAGTTGTGTGTTCAATCGGGCCTTTTAAAAATGCATTTGGGCACTTTTTAATCTCTTCATATGTTACTGTGTTTTTTTTCTAGGATGAATTTAATGCATTCTTGCACATGAGTGTCTGATCAAACTTTTTCAAGGCCTGCAGCATCAGCACCTCTCCTGTCCATCACAGAAAAATGAAAAAGCTTACAGCACCTGGTATTCCCAGGCGGTCTCCCATCCAAGTACTAACCAGGCCCGACCCTGCTTAGCTTCCGAGATCGGACGAGATCGGGCGTGTTCAGGGTGGTATGGCCGTAAGCGACAGTTGTGTGTTCAATCGGGCCTTTTAAAGACGTGGCATGGTGCAGCAAGAATGTGGCTGTATTTTTAACGATTGTTTATAGTTTTCGTCAAAGATTTTGTCATGGTTTTTTTCTATGATGAATTCAATGCATTCTTGCACATGAGTGTCTGATCAAACTTTTTCAAGGCCTGCAGCATCAGCACCTCTCCTGTCCATCACAGAAAAATGAAAAAGCTTACAGCACCTGGTATTCCCAGGCGGTCTCCCATCCAAGTACTAACCAGGCCCGACCCTGCTTAGCTTCCGAGATCGGACGAGATCGGGCGTGTTCAGGATGGTATGGCCGTAAGCGACAGTTGTGTGTTCAATCGGGCCTTTTAAAGACGTGGCATGGTGCAGCAAGAATGCGGTGGGGCATCTGCCCCACCACATTCTTGAATTTGGCTGTATTTTTAACGTTGTTTATAGTTTTCGTCAAAGATTTTGTTATGGTTTTTTTCTAGGATGAATTCAATGCATTCTTGCACATGAGTGTCTGATCAAACTTTTTCAAGGCCTGCAGCATCAGCACCTCTCCTGTCCATCACAGAAAAATGAAAAAGCTTACAGCACCTGGTATTCCCAGGCGGTCTCCCATCCAAGTACTAACCAGGCCCGACCCTGCTTAGCTTCCGAGATCGGACGAGATCGGGCGTGTTCAGGGTGGTATGGCCGTAAGCGACAGTTGTGTGTTCAATCGGGCCTTTTAAAAATGCATTTGGGCACTTTTTAATCTCTTCATATGTTACTGTGTTTTTTTTCTAGGATGAATTCAATGCATTCTTGCACATGAGTGTCTGATCCAACTTTTTCAAGGCCTGCAGCATCAGCACCTCTCCTGTCCATCACAGAAAAATGAAAAAGCTTACAGCACCTGGTATTCCCAGGCGGTCTCCCATCCAAGTACTAACCAGGCCCGACCCTGCTTAGCTTCCGAGATCGGGCGTGTTCAGGGTGGTATGGCCGTAAGCGACAGTTGTGTGTTCAATCGGGCCTTTTAAAGACGTGGCATGGTGCAGCAAGAATGCGGTGGGGCATCTGCCCCACCGCATTCTTGAATTTGGCTGTATTTTTAACGTTGTTAATAGTTTTCGTCAAAAATTTTGTCATGGTTTTTTTCTATGATGAATTCAATGCATTCTTGCACATGAGTGTCTGATCAAACTTTTTCAAGGCCTGCAGCATCAGCACCACTCCTGTCCATCACAGAAAAATGAAAAAGCTTACAGCACCTGGTATTCCCAGGCGGTCTCCCATCCAAGTACTAACCAGGCCCGACCCTGCTTAGCTTCCGAGATCGGACGAGATCGGGCGTGTTCAGGGTGGTATGGCCGTAAGCGACAGTTGTGTGTTCAATCGGGCCTTTTAAAGACGTGGCATGGTGCAGCAAGAATGCGGTGGGGCATCTGCCCCTCCACATTCTTGAATTTGGCAGTATTTTTAACGTTGTTTATAGTTTTCGTCAAAAATTTTGTCATGGTTTTTTTCTAATAGAATTCAATGCATTCTTGCACATGAGTGTCTGATCAAACTTTTTCAAGGCCTGCAGCATCAGCACCTCTCCTGTCCATCACAGAAAAATGAAAAAGCTTACAGCACCTGGTATTCCCAGGCGGTCTCCCATCCAAGTACTAACCAGGCCCGACTCTGCTTAGCTTCCGAGATCGGACGAGATCGGACGTGTTCAGGGTGGTATGGCCGTAAGCGACAGTTGTGTGTTCAATCGGGCCTTATAAAAATGCATTTGGGCACTTTTTAATCTCTTCATATGTACTGTGTTTTTTTTCTAGGATGAATTCAATGCATTCTTGCACATGAGTGTCTGATCAAACTTTTTCAAGGCCTGCAGCATCAGCACCTCTCCTGTCCATCACAGAAAAATGAAAAAGCTTACAGCACCTGGTATTCCCAGGCGGTCTCCCATCCAAGTACTAACCAGGCCCGACCCTGCTTAGCTTCCGAGATCGGACGAGATCGGGCGTGTACAGGGTGGTATGGCCTTAAGCGACAGTTGTGTGTTCAATCGGGCCTTTTAAAAATGCATTTGGGCACTTTTTAATCTCTTCATAAGTTACTGTGTTTTTTTTCTAGGATGAATTCAATGCATTCTTGCACATGAGTGTCTGATCAAACTTTTTCAAGGCCTGCAGCATCAGCACCTCTCCTGTCCATCACAGAAAAATGAAAAAGCTTACAGCACCTGGTATTCCCAGGCGGTCTCCCATCCAAGTACTAACCAGGCCCGACCCTGCTTAGCTTCCGAGATCGGACGAGATCGGGCGTGTTCAGGGTGGTATGGCCGTAAGCGACAGTTGTGTGTTCAATCGGGCCTTTTAAAGACGTGGCATGGTGCAGCAAGAATGTGGCTGTATTTTTAACGTTGTTTATAGTTTTCGTCAAAGATTTTGTCATGGTTTTTTTCTATGATGAATTCAATGCATTCTTGCACATGAGTGTCTGATCAAACTTTTTCAAGGCCTGCAGCATCAGCACCTCTCCTGTCCATCACAGAAAAATGAAAAAGCTTACAGCACCTGGTATTCCCAGGCGGTCTCCCATCCAAGTACTAACCAGGCCCGACCCTGCTTAGCTTCCGAGATCGGACGAGATCGGGCGTGTTCAGGGTGGTATGGCCGTAAGCGACAGTTGTGTGTTCAATCGGGCCTTTTAAAAATGCATTTGGGCACTTTTTAATCTCTTCATATGTTACTGTGTTTTTTTTCTAGGATGAATTCAATGCATTCTTGCACATGAGTGTCTGATCAAACTTTTTCAAGGCCTGCAGCATCAGCACCTCTCCTGTCCATCACAGAAAAATGAAAAAGCTTACAGCACCTGGTATTCCCAGGCGGTCTCCCATCCAAGTACTAACCAGGCCCGACCCTGCTTAGCTTCCGAGATCGGACGAGATCGGGCGTGTTCAGGGTGGTATGGCCGTAAGCGACAGTTGTGTGTTCAATCGGGCCTTTAAAAGACGTGGCATGGTGCAGCAAGAATGTGGCTGTATTTTTAACGATTGTTTATAGTTTTCGTCAAAGATTTTGTCATGGTTTTTTTCTATGATGAATTCAATGCATTCTTGCACATGAGTGTCTGATCAAACTTTTTCAAGGCCTGCAGCATCAGCACCTCTCCTGTCCATCACAGAAAAATGAAAAAGCTTACAGCACCTGGTATTCCCAGGCGGTCTCCCATCCAAGTACTAACCAGGCCCGACCCTGCTTAGCTTCCGAGATCGGACGAGATCGGGCGTGTTCAGGGTGGTATGGCCGTAAGCGACAGTTGTGTGTTCAATCGGGCCTTTTAAAGACGTGGCATGGTGCAGCAAGAATGCGGTGGGGCATCTGCCCCACCACATTCTTGAATTTGGCTGTATTTTTAACGTTGTTTATAGTTTTCGTCAAAGATTTTGTTATGGTTTTTTTCTAGGATGAATTCAATGCATTCTTGCACATGAGTGTCTGATCAAACTTTTTCAAGGCCTGCAGCATCAGCACCTCTCCTGTCCATCACAGAAAAATGAAAAAGCTTACAGCACCTGGTATTCCCAGGCGGTCTCCCATCCAAGTACTAACCAGGCCCGACCCTGCTTAGCTTCCGAGATCGGACGAGATCGGGCGTGTTCAGGGTGGTATGGCCGTAAGCGACAGTTGTGTGTTCAATCGGGCCTTTTAAAAATGCATTTGGGCACTTTTTAATCTCTTCATATGTTACTGTGTTTTTTTTCTAGGATGAATTCAATGCATTCTTGCACATGAGTGTCTGATCCAACTTTTTCAAGGCCTGCAGCATCAGCACCTCTCCTGTCCATCACAGAAAAATGAAAAAGCTTACAGCACCTGGTATTCCCAGGCGGTCTCCCATCCAAGTACTAACCAGGCCCGACCCTGCTTAGCTTCCGAGATCGGGCGTGTTCAGGGTGGTATGGCCGTAAGCGACAGTTGTGTGTTCAATCGGGCCTTTTAAAGACGTGGCATGGTGCAGCAAGAATGCGGTGGGGCATCTGCCCCACCACATTCTTGAATTTGGCTGTATTTTTAACGTTGTTAATAGTTTTCGTCAAAAATTTTGTCATGGTTTTTTTCTATGATGAATTCAATGCATTCTTGCACATGAGTGTCTGATCAAACTTTTTCAAGGCCTGCAGCATCAGCACCACTCCTGTCCATCACAGAAAAATGAAAAAGCTTACAGCACCTGGTATTCCCAGGCGGTCTCCCATCCAAGTACTAACCAGGCCCGACCCTGCTTAGCTTCCGAGATCGGACGAGATCGGGCGTGTTCAGGGTGGTATGGCCGTAAGCGACAGTTGTGTGTTCAATCGGGCCTTTTAAAGACGTGGCATGGTGCAGCAAGAATGCGGTGGGGCATCTGCCCCTCCACATTCTTGAATTTGGCAGTATTTTTAACGTTGTTTATAGTTTTCGTCAAAAATTTTGTCATGGTTTTTTTCTAATAGAATTCAATGCATTCTTGCACATGAGTGTCTGATCAAACTTTTTCAAGGCCTGCAGCATCAGCACCTCTCCTGTCCATCACAGAAAAATGAAAAAGCTTACAGCACCTGGTATTCCCAGGCGGTCTCCCATCCAAGTACTAACCAGGCCCGACTCTGCTTAGCTTCCGAGATCGGACGAGATCGGACGTGTTCAGGGTGGTATGGCCGTAAGCGACAGTTGTGTGTTCAATCGGGCCTTATAAAAATGCATTTGGGCACTTTTTAA
The DNA here is from genome assembly GCF_022749685.1 of Semicossyphus pulcher. Lineage (NCBI taxonomy): Eukaryota > Metazoa > Chordata > Actinopteri > Labriformes > Labridae > Semicossyphus > Semicossyphus pulcher. The sequence continues at coordinate 3,092,937 of NW_027211615.1, forward strand.
TCTCTTCATATGTACTGTGTTTTTTTTCTAGGATGAATTCAATGCATTCTTGCACATGAGTGTCTGATCAAACTTTTTCAAGGCCTGCAGCATCAGCACCTCTCCTGTCCATCACAGAAAAATGAAAAAGCTTACAGCACCTGGTATTCCCAGGCGGTCTCCCATCCAAGTACTAACCAGGCCCGACCCTGCTTAGCTTCCGAGATCGGACGAGATCGGGCGTGTACAGGGTGGTATGGCCTTAAGCGACAGTTGTGTGTTCAATCGGGCCTTTTAAAAATGCATTTGGGCACTTTTTAATCTCTTCATATGTTACTGTGTTTTTTTTCTAGGATGAATTCAATGCATTCTTGCACATGAGTGTCTGATCAAACTTTTTCAAGGCCTGCAGCATCAGCACCTCTCCTGTCCATCACAGAAAAATGAAAAAGCTTACAGCACCTGGTATTCCCAGGCGGTCTCCCATCCAAGTACTAACCAGGCCCGACCCTGCTTAGCTTCCGAGATCGGACGAGATCGGGCGTGTTCAGGGTGGTATGGCCGTAAGCGACAGTTGTGTGTTCAATCGGGCCTTTTAAAGACGTGGCATGGTGCGGCAAGAATGTGGCTGTATTTTTAACGTTGTTTATAGTTTTCGTCAAAGATTTTGTCATGGTTTTTTTCTATGATGAATTCAATGCATTCTTGCACATGAGTGTCTGATCAAACTTTTTCAAGGCCTGCAGCATCAGCACCTCTCCTGTCCATCACAGAAAAATGAAAAAGCTTACAGCACCTGGTATTCCCAGGCGGTCTCCCATCCAAGTACTAACCAGGCCCGACCCTGCTTAGCTTCCGAGATCGGACGAGATCGGGCGTGTTCAGGGTGGTATGGCCGTAAGCGACAGTTGTGTGTTCAATCGGGCCTTTTAAAAATGCATTTGGGCACTTTTTAATCTCTTCATATGTTACTGTGTTTTTTTTCTAGGATGAATTCAATGCATTCTTGCACATGAGTGTCTGCTCAAACTTTTTCAAGGCCTGCAGCATCAGCACCTCTCCTGTCCATCACAGAAAAATGAAAAAGCTTACAGCACCTGGTATTCCCAGGCGGTCTCCCATCCAAGTACTAACCAGGCCCGACCCTGCTTAGCTTCCGAGATCGGACGAGATCGGGCGTGTTCAGGGTGGTATGGCCGTAAGCGACAGTTGTGTGTTCAATCGGGCCTTTTAAAAATGCATTTGGGCACTTTTTAATCTCTTCATATGTTACTGTGTTTTTTTTCTAGGATGAATTCAATGCATTCTTGCACATGAGTGTCTGATCAAACTTTTTCAATGCCTGCAGCATCAGCACCTCTCCTGTCCATCACAGAAAAATGAAAAAGCTTACAGCACCTGGTATTCCGAGGCGGTCTCCCATCCAAGTACTAACCAGGCCCGACCCTGCTTAGCTTCCGAGATCGGACGAGATCGGGCGTGTTCAGGGTGGTATGGCCGTAAGCGACAGTTGTGTGTTCAATCGGGCCTTTTAAAGACGTGGCATGGTGCAGCAAGAATGTGGCTGTATTTTTAACTTTGTTTATAGTTTTCGTCAAAGATTTTGTCATGGTTTTTTTTCTATGATGAATTCAATGCATTCTTGCACATGAGTGTCTGATCAAACTTTTTCAAGGCCTGCAGCATCAGCACCTCTCCTGTCCATCACAGAAAAATGAAAAAGCTTACAGCACCTGGTATTCCCAGGCGGTCTCCCATCCAAGTCCTAACCAGGCCCGACCCTGCTTAGCTTCCGAGATCGGACGAGATCGGGCGTGTTCAGGGTGGTATGGCCGTACGCGACAGTTGTGTGTTCAATCGGGCCTTTTAAAAATGCATTTTGGCACTTTTTAATCTCTTCATATTTTACTGTGTTTTTTTTCTAGGATGAATTCAATGCATTCTTGCACATGAGTGTCTGATCAAACTTTTTCAAGGCCTGCAGCATCAGCACCTCTCCTGTCCATCACAGAAAAATGAAAAAGCTTACAACACCTGGTATTCCCAGGCGGTCTCCCATCCAAGTACTAACCAGGCCCGACCCTGCTTAGCTTCCGAGATCGGACGAGATTGGGCGTGTTCAGGGTGGTATGGCCGTAAGCGACAGTTGTGTGTTCAATCGGGCCTTTTAAAAATGCATTTGGGCACTTTTTAATCTCTTCATATGTTACTGTGTTTTTTTTCTAGGATGAATTCAATGCATTCTTGCACATGAGTGTCTGATCAAACTTTTTCAAGGCCTGCAGCATCAGCACCTCTCCTGTCCATCACAGAAAAATGAAAAAGCTTACAGCACCTGGTATTCCCAGGCGGTCTCCCATCCAAGTACTAACCAGGCCCGACCCTGCTTAGCTTCCGAGATCGGACGAGATCGGGCGTGTTCAGGGTGGTATGGCCGTAAGCGACAGTTGTGTGTTCAATCGGGCCTTTTAAAAATGCATTTGGGCACTTTTTAATCTCTTCATATGTTACTGTGTTTTTTTTCTAGGATGAATTCAATGCATTCTTGCACATGAGTGTCTGATCCAACTTTTTCAAGGCCTGCAGCATCAGCACCTCTCCTGTCCATCACAGAAAAATGAAAAAGCTTACAGCACCTGGTATTCCCAGGCGGTCTCCCATCCAAGTACTAACCAGGCCCGACCCTGCTTAGCTTCCGAGATCGGACGAGATCGGGCGTGTTCAGGGTGGTATGGCCGTAAGCGACAGTTGTGTGTTCAATCGGGCCTTTTAAAGACGTGGCATGGTGCAGCAAGAATGTGGCTGTATTTTTAACGTTGTTTATAGTTTTCGTCAAAGATTTTGTCATGGTTTTTTTCTATGATGAATTCAATGCATTCTTGCACATGAGTGTCTGATCAAACTTTTTCAAGGCCTGCAGCATCAGCACCTCTCCTGTCCATCACAGAAAAATGAAAAAGCTTACAGCACCTGGTATTCCCAGGCGGTCTCCCATCCAAGTACTAACCAGGCCCGACCCTGCTTAGCTTCCGAGATCGGACGAGATCGGGCGTGTTCAGGGTGGTATGGCCGTAAGCGACAGTTGTGTGTTCAATCGGGCCTTTTAAAAATGCATTTGGGCACTTTTTAATCTCTTCATATGTTACTGTGTTTTTTTTCTAGGATGAATTCAATGCATTCTTGCACATGAGTGTCTGATCAAACTTTTTCAAGGCCTGCAGCATCAGCACCTCTCCTGTCCATCACAGAAAAATGAAAAAGCTTACAGCACCTGGTATTCCCAGGCGGTCTCCCATCCAAGTACTAACCAGGCCCGACCCTGCTTAGCTTCCGAGATCGGACGAGATCGGGCGTGTTCAGGGTGGTATGGCCGTAAGCGACAGTTGTGTGTTCAATCGGGCCTTTTAAAAATGCATTTGGGCACTTTTTAATCTCTTCATATGTTACTGTGTTTTTTTTCTAGGATGAATTCAATGCATTCTTGCACATGAGTGTCTGATCAAACTTTTTCAAGGCCTGCAGCATCAGCACCTCTCCTGTCCATCACAGAAAAATGAAAAAGCTTACAGCACCTGGTATTCCCAGGCGGTCTCCCATCCAAGTACTAACCAGGCCCGACCCTGCTTAGCTTCCGAGATCGGACGAGATCGGGCGTGTTCAGGGTGGTATGGCCGTAAGCGACAGTTGTGTGTTCAATCGGGCCTTTTAAAAATGCATTTGGGCACTTTTTAATCTCTTCATATGTTACTGTGTTTTTTTTCTAGGATGAATTCAATGCATTCTTGCACATGAGTGTCTGATCAAACTTTTTCAAGGCCTGCAGCATCAGCACCTCTCCTGTCCATCACAAAAAAATGAAAAAGCTTACAGCACCTGGTATTCCCAGGCGGTCTCCCATCCAAGTACTAACCAGGCCCGACCCTGCTTAGCTTCCGAGATCGGACGAGATCGGGCGTGTTCAGGGTGGTATGGCCGTAAGCGACAGTTGTGTGTTCAATCGGGCCTTTTAAAGACGTGGCATGGTGCAGCAAGAATGCGGTGGGGCATCTGCCCCACCACATTCTTGAATTTGGCTGTATTTTTAACGTTGTTCATAGTTTTCGTCAAAGATTTTGTCATGGTTTTTTTCTATGATGAATTCAATGCATTCTTGCACATGAGTGTCTGATCAAACTTTTTCAAGGCCTGCAGCATCAGCACCTCTCCTGTCCATCACAGAAAAATGAAAAAGCTTACAGCACCTGGTATTCCCAGGCGGTCTCCCATCCAAGTACTAACCAGGCCCGACCCTGCTTAGCTTCCGAGATCAGACGAGATCGGGCGTGTTCAGGGTGGTATGGCCGTACGCGACAGTTGTGTGTTCAATCGGGCCTTTTAAAAATGCATTTTGGCACTTTTTAATCTCTTCATATTTTACTGTGTTTTTTTTCTAGGATGAATTCAATGCATTCTTGCACATGAGTGTCTGATCAAACTTTTTCAAGGCCTGCAGCATCAGCACCTCTCCTGTCCATCACAAAAAAATGAAAAAGCTTACAGCACCTGGTATTCCCAGGCGGTCTCCCATCCAAGTACTAACCAGGCCCGACCCTGCTTAGCTTCCGAGATCGGACGAGATCGGGCGTGTTCAGGGTGGTATGGCCGTAAGCGACAGTTGTGTGTTCAATCGGGCCTTTTAAAGACGTGGCATGGTGCAGGAAGAATGCGGTGGGGCATCTGCCCCACCACATTCTTGAATTTGGCTGTATTTTTAACGTTGTTTATAGTTTTCGTCAAAGATTTTGTCATGGTTTTTTTCTATGATGAATTCAATGCATTCTTGCACATGAGTGTCTGATCAAACTTTTTCAAGGCCTGCAGCATCAGCACCTCTCCTGTCCATCACAGAAAAATGAAAAAGCTTACAGCACCTGGTATTCCCAGGCGGTCTCCCATCCAAGTACTAACCAGGCCCGACCCTGCTTAGCTTCCGAGATCAGACGAGATCGGGCGTGTTCAGGGTGGTATGGCCGTACGCGACAGTTGTGTGTTCAATCGGGCCTTTTAAAAATGCATTTTGGCACTTTTTAATCTCTTCATATTTTACTGTGTTTTTTTTCTAGGATGAATTCAATGCATTCTTGCACATGAGTGTCTGATCAAACTTTTTCAAGGCCTGCAGCATCAGCACCTCTCCTGTCCATCACAAAAAAATGAAAAAGCTTACAGCACCTGGTATTCCCAGGCGGTCTCCCATCCAAGTACTAACCAGGCCCGACCCTGCTTAGCTTCCGAGATCGGACGAGATCGGGCGTGTTCAGGGTGGTATGGCCGTAAGCGACAGTTGTGTGTTCAATCGGGCCTTTTAAAGACGTGGCATGGTGCAGCAAGAATGCGGTGGGGCATCTGCCCCACCACATTCTTGAATTTGGCTGTATTTTTAACGTTGTTTATAGTTTTCGTCAAAGATTTTGTCATGGTTTTTTTCTATGATGAATTCAATGCATTCTTGCACATGAGTGTCTGATCAAACTTTTTCAAGGCCTGCAGCATCAGCACCTCTCCTGTCCATCACAGAAAAATGAAAAAGCTTACAGCACCTGGTATTCCCAGGCGGTCTCCCATCCAAGTACTAACCAGGCCCAACCCTGCTTAGCTTCCGAGATCAGACGAGATCGGGCGTGTTCAGGGTGGTATGGCCGTACGCGACAGTTGTGTGTTCAATCGGGCCTTTTAAAAATGCATTTTGGCACTTTTTAATCTCTTCATATTTTACTGTGTTTTTTTTCTAGGATGAATTCAATGCATTCTTGCACATGAGTGTCTGATCCAACTTTTTCAAGGCCTGCAGCATCAGCACCTCTCCTGTCCATCACAGAAAAATGAAAAAGCTTACAGCACCTGGTATTCCCAGGCGGTCTCCCATCCAAGTACTAACCAGGCCCGACCCTGCTTAGCTTCCGAGATCGGACGAGATCGGGCGTGTTCAGGGTGGTATGGCCGTAAGCGACAGTTGTGTGTTCAATCGGGCCTTTTAAAAATGCATTTGGGCACTTTTTAATCTCTTCATATGTTACTGTGTTTTTTTTCTAGGATGAATTCAATGCATTCTTGCACATGAGTGTCTGATCCAACTTTTTCAAGGCCTGCAGCATCAGCACCTCTCCTGTCCATCACAGAAAAATGAAAAAGCTTACAGCACCTGGTATTCCCAGGCGGTCTCCCATCCAAGTACTAACCAGGCCCGACCCTGCTTAGCTTCCGAGATCTGACGAGATCGGGTGTGTTCAGGGTGGTATGGCCGTAAGCGACAGTTGTGTGTTCAATCGGGCCTTTTAAAGACGTGGCATGGTGCAGCAAGAATGTGATGGGGCATCTGCCCCACCACATTCTTGAATTTGGCTGTATTTTTAACGTTGTTTATAGTTTTCGTCAAAAATTTTGTCATGGTTTTTTTCTATGATGAATTCAATGCATTCTTGCACATGAGTGTCTGATCAAACTTTTTCAAGGCCTGCAGCATCAGCACCTCTCCTGTCCATCACAGAAAAATGAAAAAGCTTACAGCACCTGGTATTCCCAGGCGGTCTCCCATCCAAGTACTAACCAGGCCCTACCCTGCTTAGCTTCCGAGATCGGACGAGATCGGGCGTGTTCAGGGTGGTATGGCCGTAAGCGACAGTTGTGTGTTCAATCGGGCCTTTTAAAAATGCGTTTGGGCACTTTTTAATCTCTTCATATGTTACTGTGTTTTTTTTCTAGGATGAATTCAATGCATTCTTGCACATGAGTGTATGATCCAACTTTTTCAAGGCCTGCAGCATCAGCACCTCTCCTGTCCATCACAGAAAAATGAAAAAGCTTACAGCACCTGGTATTCCCAGGCGGTCTCCCATCCAAGTACTAACCAGGCCCGACCCTGCTTAGCTTCCGAGATCGGACGAGATCGGGCGTGTTCAGGGTGGTATGGCCGTAAGCGACAGTTGTGTGTTCAATCGGGCCTTTTAAAAATGCATTTGGGCACTTTTTAATCTCTTCATATGTTACTGTGTTTTTTTTCTAGGATGAATTCAATGCATTCTTGCACATGAGTGTCTGATCAAACTTTTTCAAGGCCTGCAGCATCAGCACCTCTCCTGTCCATCACAGAAAAATGAAAAAGCTTACAGCACCTGGTATTCCCAGGCGGTCTCCCATCCAAGTATTAACCAGGCCCGACCCTGCTTAGCTTCCGAGATCGGACGAGATCGGGCGTGTTCAGGGTGGTATGGCCGTAAGCGACAGTTGTGTGTTCAATCGGGCCTTTTAAAAATGCATTTGGGCACTTTTTAATCTCTTCATATGTTACTGTGTTTTTTTTCTAGGATGAATTCAATGCATTCTTGCACATGAGTGTCTGATCCAACTTTTTCAAGGCCTGCAGCATCAGCACCTCTCCTGTCCATCACAGAAAAATGAAAAAGCTTACAGCACCTGGTATTCCCAGGCGGTCTCCCATCCAAGTACTAACCAGGCCCGACCCTGCTTAGCTTCCGAGATCGGACGAGATCGGGCGTGTTCAGGGTGGTATGGCCGTAAGCGACAGCTGTGTGTTCAATCAGGCCTTTTAAAAATGCATTTGGGCACTTTTTAATCTCTTCATATGTTACTGTGTTTTTTTTCTATGATGAATTCAATGCATTCTTGCACATGAGTGTCTGATCAAACTTTTTCAAGGCCTGCAGCATCAGCACCTCTCCTGTCCATCACAGAAAAATGAAAAAGCTTACAGCACCTGGTATTCCCAGGCGGTCTCCCATCCAAGTACTAACCAGGCCCGACCCTGCTTAGCTTCCGAGATCGGACGAGATCGGGCGTGTTCAGGGTGGTATGGCCGTAAGCGACAGTTGTGTGTTCAATCGGGCCTTTTAAAAATGCATTTGGGCACTTTTTAATCTCTTCATATGTTACTGTGTTTTTTTTCTAGGATGAATTCAATGCATTCTTGCACATGAGTGTCTGATCAAACTTTTTCAAGGCCTGCAGCATCAGCACCTCTCCTGTCCATCACAGAAAAATGAAAAAGCTTACAGCACCTGGTATTCCCAGGCGGTCTTCCATCCAAGTACTAACCAGGCCCGACCCTGCTTAGCTTCCGAGATCGGACGAGATCGGGCGTGTTCAGGGTGGTATGGCCGTAAGCGACAGTTGTGTGTTCAATCGGGCCTTTTAAAAAAGCATTTGGGCACTTTTTAATCTCTTCATATGTTACTGTGGTTTTTTTCTAGGATGAATTCAATGCATTCTTGCACATGAGTGTCTGATCAAACTTTTTCAAGGCCTGCAGCATCAGCACCTCTCCTGTCCATCACAGAAAAATGAAAAAGCTTACAGCACCTGGTATTCCCAGGCGGTCTCCCATCCAAGTACTAACCAGGCCCGACCCTGCTTAGCTTCCGAGATCCGACGAGATCGGGCGTGTTCAGGGTGGTATGGCCGTAAACGACAGTTGTGTGTTCAATCGGGCCTTTTAAAAATGCATTTGGGCACTTTTTAATCTCTTCATATGTTACTGTGTTTTTTTTCTAGGATGAATTCAATGCATTCTTGCACATGAGTGTCTGATCAAACTTTTTCAAGGCCTGCAGCATCAGCACATCTCCTGTCCATCACAGAAAAATGAAAAAGCTTACAGCACCTGGTATTCCCAGGCGGTCTCCCATCCAAGTACTAACCAGGCCCGACCCTGCTTAGCTTCCGAGATCGGACGAGATCGGGCGTGTTCAGGGTGGTATGGCCGTAAGCGACAGTTGTGTGTTCAATCGGGCCTTTTAAAAATGCATTTGGGCACTTTTTAATCTCTTCATATGTTACTGTGTTTTTTTTCTAGGATGAATTCAATGCATTCTTGCACATGAGTGTCTGATCCAACTTTTTCAAGGCCTGCAGCATCAGCACCTCTCCTGTCCATCACAGAAAAATGAAAAAGCTTACAGCACCTGGTATTCCCAGGCGGTCTCCCATCCAAGTACTAACCAGGCCCGACCCTGCTTAGCTTCCGAGATCGGACGAGATCGGGCGTGTTCAGGGTGGTATGGCCGTAAGCGACAGCTGTGTGTTCAATCAGGCCTTTTAAAAATGCATTTGGGCACTTTTTAATCTCTTCATATGTTACTGTGTTTTTTTTCTATGATGAATTCAATGCATTCTTGCACATGAGTGTCTGATCAAACTTTTTCAAGGCCTGCAGCATCAGCACCTCTCCTGTCCATCACAGAAAAATGAAAAAGCTTACAGCACCTGGTATTCCCAGGCGGTCTCCCATCCAAGTACTAACCAGGCCCGACCCTGCTTAGCTTCCGAGATCGGACGAGATCGGGCGTGTTCAGGGTGGTATGGCCGTAAGCGACAGTTGTGTGTTCAATCGGGCCTTTTAAAAATGCATTTGGGCACTTTTTAATCTCTTCATATGTTACTGTGTTTTTTTTCTAGGATGAATTCAATGCATTCTTGCACATGAGTGTCTGATCAAACTTTTTCAAGGCCTGCAGCATCAGCACCTCTCCTGTCCATCACAGAAAAATGAAAAAGCTTACAGCACCTGGTATTCCCAGGCGGTCTTCCATC
>NW_027211615.1:3110000-3145000 GCF_022749685.1 Semicossyphus pulcher
AAGCGACAGTTGTGTGTTCAATCGGGCCTTTTAAAAATGCATTTGGGCACTTTTTAATCTCTTCATATGTTACTGTGTTTTTTTTCTAGGATGAATTCAATGCATTCTTGCACATGAGTGTCTGATCAAACTTTTTCAAGGCCTGCAGCATCAGCACCTCTCCTGTCCATCACAGAAAAATGAAAAAGCTTACAGCACCTGGTATTCCCAGGCGGTCTCCCATCCAAGTACTAACCAGGCCCGACCCTGCTTAGCTTCCGAGATCGGACGAGATCGGGCGTGTTCAGGGTGGTATGGCCGTAAGCGACAGTTGTGTGTTCAATCGGGCCTTTTAAAGACGTGGCATGGTGCAGCAAGAATGTGGCTGTATTTTTAACGTTGTTTATAGTTTTCGTCAAAGATTTTGTCATGGTTTTTTTCTATGATGAATTCAATGCATTCTTGCACATGAGTGTCTGATCAAACTTTTTCAAGGCCTGCAGCATCAGTACCTCTCCTGTCCATCACAGAAAAATGAAAAAGCTTACAGCACCTGGTATTCCCAGGCGGTCTCCCATCCAAGTACTAACCAGGCCCGACCCTGCTTAGCTTCCGAGATCGGACGAGATCGGGCGTGTTCAGGGTGGTATGGCCGTAAGCGACAGTTGTGTGTTCAATCGGGCCTTTTAAAAATGCATTTGGGCACTTTTTAATCTCTTCATATGTTACTGTGTTTTTTTTCTAGGATGAATTCAATGCATTCTTGCACATGAGTGTCTGATCAAACTTTTTCAAGGCCTGCAGCATCAGCACCTCTCCTGTCCATCACAGAAAAATGAAAAAGCTTACAGCACCTGGTATTCCCAGGCGGTCTCCCATCCAAGTACTAACCAGGCCCGACCCTGCTTAGCTTCCGAGATCGGACGAGATCGGGCGTGTTCAGGGTGGTATGGCCGTAAGCGACAGTTGTGTGTTCAATCGGGCCTTTTAAAAATGCATTTGGGCACTTTTTAATCTCTTCATATGTTACTGTGTTTTTTTTCTAGGATGAATTCAATGCATTCTTGCACATGAGTGTCTGATCAAACTTTTTCAAGGCCTGCAGCATCAGCACCTCTCCTGTCCATCACAGAAAAATGAAAAAGCTTACAGCACCTGGTATTCCCAGGCGGTCTCCCATCCAAGTACTAACCAGGCCCGACCCTGCTTAGCTTCCGAGATCGGACGAGATCGGGCGTGTTCAGGGTGGTATGGCCGTAAGCGACAGTTGTGTGTTCAATCGGGCCTTTTAAAGACGTGGCATGGTGCAGCAAGAATGTGGCTGTATTTTTAACGTTGTTTATAGTTTTCGTCAAAGATTTTGTCATGGTTTTTTTCTATGATGAATTCAATGCATTCTTGCACATGAGTGTCTGATCAAACTTTTTCAAGGCCTGCAGCATCAGTACCTCTCCTGTCCATCACAGAAAAATGAAAAAGCTTACAGCACCTGGTATTCCCAGGCGGTCTCCCATCCAAGTACTAACCAGGCCCGACCCTGCTTAGCTTCCGAGATCGGACGAGATCGGGCGTGTTCAGGGTGGTATGGCCGTAAGCGACAGTTGTGTGTTCAATCGGGCCTTTTAAAAATGCATTTGGGCACTTTTTAATCTCTTCATATGTTACTGTGTTTTTTTTCTAGGATGAATTCAATGCATTCTTGCACATGAGTGTCTGATCAAACTTTTTCAAGGCCTGCAGCATCAGCACCTCTCCTGTCCATCACAGAAAAATGAAAAAGCTTACAGCACCTGGTATTCCCAGGCGGTCTCCCATCCAAGTACTAACCAGGCCCGACCCTGCTTAGCTTCCGAGATCGGACGAGATCGGGCGTGTTCAGGGTGGTATGGCCGTAAGCGACAGTTGTGTGTTCAATCGGGCCTTTTAAAAATGCATTTGGGCACTTTTTAATCTCTTCATATGTTACTGTGTTTTTTTTCTAGGATGAATTCAATGCATTCTTGCACATGAGTGTCTGATCAAACTTTTTCAAGGCCTGCAGCATCAGCACCTCTCCTGTCCATCACAGAAAAATGAAAAAGCTTACAGCACCTGGTATTCCCAGGCGGTCTCCCATCCAAGTACTAACCAGGCCCGACCCTGCTTAGCTTCCGAGATCGGACGAGATCGGGCGTGTTCAGGGTGGTATGGCCGTAAGCGACAGTTGTGTGTTCAATCGGGCCTTTTAAAAATGCATTTGGGCACTTTTTAATCTCTTCATATGTTACTGTGTTTTTTTTCTAGGATGAATTCAATGCATTCTTGCACGAGTGTCTGATCAAACTTTTTCAAGGCCTGCAGCATCAGCACCTCTCCTGTCCATCACAGAAAAATGAAAAAGCTTACAGCACCTGGTATTCCCAGGCGGTCTCCCATCCAAGTACTAACCAGGCCCGACCCTGCTTAGCTTCCGAGATCGGACGAGATCGGGCGTGTTCAGGGTGGTATGGCCGTAAGCGACAGTTTTGTGTTCAATCGGGCCTTTTAAAAATGCATTTGGGCACTTTTTAATCTCTTCATATGTTACTGTGTTTTTTTTCTAGGATGAATTCAATGCATTCTTGCACATGAGTGTCTGATCAAACTTTTTCAAGGCCTGCAGCATCAGCACCTCTCCTGTCCATCACAGAAAAATGAAAAAGCTTACAGCACCTGGTATTCCCAGGCGGTCTCCCATCCAAGTACTAACCAGGCCCGACCCTGCTTAGCTTCCGAGATCGGACGAGATCGGGCGTGTTCAGGGTGGTATGGCCGTAAGCGACAGTTGTGTGTTCAATCAGGCCTTTTAAAGACGTGGCATGGTGCAGCAAGAATGTGGCTGTATTTTTAACGTTGTTTATAGTTTTCGTAAAAAGATTTTGTCATGGTTTTATTCTATGATGAATTCAATGCATTCTTGCACATGAGTGTCTGATCAAACTTTTTCAAGGCCTGCAGCATCAGCACCTCTCCTGTCCATCACAGAAAAATGAAAAAGCTTACAGCACCTGGTATTCCCAGGCGGTCTCCCATCCAAGTACTAACCAGGCCCGACCCTGCTTAGCTTCCGAGATCGGACGAGATCGGGCGTGTTCAGGGTGGTATGGCCGTAAGCGACAGTTGTGTGTTCAATCGGGCCTTTTAAAGACGTGGCATGGTGCAGCAAGAATGCGGTGGGGCATCTGCCCCACCACATTCTTGAATTTGGCTGTATTTTTAACGTTGTTTATTGTTTTCGTCAAAGATTTTGTCATGGTTTTTTTCTAGGATGAATTCAATGCATTCTTGCACATGAGTGTCTGATCAAACTTTTTCAAGGCCTGCAGCATCAGCACCTCTCCTGTCCATCACAGAAAAATGAAAAAACTTACAGCACCTGGTATTCCCAGGCGGTCTCCCATCCAAGTACTAACCAGGCCCGACCCTGCTTAGCTTCCGAGATCGGACGAGATCGGGCGTGTTCAGGGTGGTATGGCCGTAAGCGACAGTTGTGTGTTCAATCGGGCCTTTTAAAAATGCATTTGGGCACTTTTTAATCTCTTCATATGTTACTGTGTTTTTTTTCTAGGATGAATTCAATGCATTCTTGCACATGAGTGTCTGATCAAACTTTTTCAAGGCCTGCAGCATCAGCACCTCTCCTGTCCATCACAGAAAAATGAAAAAGCTTACAGCACCTGGTATTCCCAGGCGGTCTCCCATCCAAGTACTAACCAGGCCCGACCCTGCTTAGCTTCCGAGATCGGACGAGATCGGGCGTGTTCAGGGTGGTATGGCCGTAAGCGACAGTTGTGTGTTCAATCGGGCCTTTTAAAAATGCATTTGGGCACTTTTTAATCTCTTCATATGTTACTGTGTTTTTTTTCTAGGATGAATTCAATGTATTCTTGCACATGAGTGTCTGATCCAACTTTTTCAAGGCCTGCAGCATCAGCACCTCTCCTGTCCATCACAGAAAAATGAAAAACCTTACAGCACCTGGTATTCCCAGGCGGTCTCCCATCCAAGTACTAACCAGGCCCGACCCTGCTTAGCTTCCGAAATCGGACGAGATCGGGCGTGTTCAGGGTGGTATGGCCGTAAGCGACAGTTGTGTGTTCAATCAGGCCTTTTAAAAATGCATTTGGGCACTTTTTAATCTCTTCATATGTTACTGTGTTTTTTTTCTAGGATGAATTCAATGCATTCTTGCACATGAGTGTCTGATCAAACTTTTTCAAGGCCTGCAGCATCAGCACCTCTCCTGTCCATCACAGAAAAATGAAAAAGCTTACAGCACCTGGTATTCCCAGGCGGTCTCCCATCCAAGTACTAACCAGGCCCGACCCTGCTTAGCTTCCGAGATCGGACGAGATCGGACGTGTTCAGGGTAGTATGGCCGTAAGCGACAGTTGTGTGTTCAATCGGGCCTTTTAAAAATGCATTTGGGCACTTTTTAATCTCTTCATATGTTACTGTGTTTTTTTTCTAGGATGAATTCAATGCATTCTTGCACATGAGTGTCTGATCCAACTTTTTCAAGGCCTGCAGCATCAGCACCTCTCCTGTCCATCACAGAAAAATGAAAAAGCTTACAGCACCTGGTATTCCCAGGCGGTCTCCCATCCAAGTACTAACCAGGCCCGACCCTGCTTAGCTTCCGAGATCGGACGAGATCGGGCGTGTTCAGGGTGGTATGGCCGTAAGCGACAGTTGTGTGTTCAATCGGGCCTTTTAAAAATGCATTTGGGCACTTTTTAATCTCTTCATATGTTACTGTGTTTTTTTTCTAGGATGAATTCAATGCATTCTTGCACATGAGTGTCTGATCCAACTTTTTCAAGGCCTGCAGCATCAGCACCTCTCCTGTCCATCACAGAAAAATGAAAAAGCTTACAGCACCTGGTATTCCCAGGCGGTCTCTCATCCAAGTACTAACCAGGCCCAACCCTGCTTAGCTTCCGAGATCGGACGAGATCGGGTGTGTTCAGGGTGGTATGGCCGTAAGTGACAGTTGTGTGTTCAATCGGGCCTTTTAAAAATGCATTTGGGCACTTTTTAATCTCTTCATATGTTACTGTGTTTTTTTTCTAGGATGAATTCAATGCATTCTTGCACATGAGTGTCTGATCAAACTTTTTCAAGGCCTGCAGCATCAGCACCTCTCCTGTCCATCACAGAAAAATGAAAAAGCTTACAGCACCTGGTATTCCCAGGCGGTCTCCCATCCAAGTACTAACCAGGCCCGACCCTGCATAGCTTCCGAGATCGGACGAGATCGGGCGTGTTCAGGGTGGTATGGCCGTAAGCGACAGTTGTGTGTTCAATCGGGCCTTTTAAAGACGTGGCATGGTGCAGCAAGAATGTGGCTGTATTTTTAACGTTGTTTATAGTTTTCGTCAAAGATTTTGTCATGGTTTTTTTCTATGATGAATTCAATGCATTCTTGCACATGAGTGTCTGATCAAACTTTTTCAAGGCCTGCAGCATCAGCACCTCTCCTGTCCATCACAGAAAAATGAAAAAGCTTACAGCACCTGGTATTCCCAGGCGGTCTCCCATCCAAGTACTAACCAGGCCCGACCCTGCTTAGCTTCCGAGATCGGACGAGATCGGGCGTGTTCAGGGTGGTATGGCCGCAAGCGACAGTTGTGTGTTCAATCGGGCCTTTTAAAAATGCATTTGGGCACTTTTTAATCTCTTCATATGTTACTGTGTTTTTTTTCTAGGATGAATTCAATGCATTCTTGCACATGAGTGTCTGATCAAACTTTTTCAAGGCCTGCAGCATCAGCACCTCTCCTGTCCATCACAGAAAAATGAAAAAGCTTACAGCACCTGGTATTCCCAGGCGGTCTCCCATCCAAGTACTAACCAGGCCCGACCCTGCTTAGCTTCCGAGATCGGACGAGATCGGGCGTGTTCAGGGTGGTATGGCCGTAAGCGACAGTTGTGTGTTCAATCGGGCCTTTTAAAAATGCATTTGGGCACTTTTTAATCTCTTCATATGTTACTGTGTTTTTTTTCTAGGATGAATTCAATGCATTCTTGCACATGAGTGTCTGATCAAACTTTTTCAAGGCCTGCAGCATCAGCACCTCTCCTGTCCATCACAGAAAAATGAAAAAGCTTACAGCACCTGGTATTCCCAGGCGGTCTCCCATCCAAGTACTAACCAGGCCCGACCCTGCTTAGCTTCCGAGATCGGACGAGATCGGGCGTGTTCAGGGTGGTATGGCCGTAAGCGACAGTTGTGTGTTCAATCGGGCCTTTTAAAAATGCATTTGGGCACTTTTTAATCTCTTCATATGTTACTGTGTTTTTTTTCTAGGATGAATTCAATGCATTCTTGCACATGAGTGTCTGATCAAACTTTTTCAAGGCCTGCAGCATCAGCACCTCTCCTGTCCATCACAGAAAAATGAAAAAGCTTACAGCACCTGGTATTCCCAGGCGGTCTCCCATCCAAGTACTAACCAAGCCCGACCCTGCTTAGCTTCCGAGATCAGACGAGATCGGGCGTGTTCAGGGTGGTATGGCCGTAAGCGACAGTTGTGTGTTCAATCGGGCCTTTTAAAGACGTGGCATGGTGCAGCAAGAATGTGGCTGTATTTTTAACGTTGTTTATAGTTTTCGTCAAAGATTTTGTCATGGTTTTTTTCTATGATGAATTCAATGCATTCTTGCACATGAGTGTCTGATCAAACTTTTTCAAGGCCTGCAGCATTAGTACCTCTCCTGTCCATCACAGAAAAATGAAAAAGCTTACAGCACCTGGTATTCCCAGGCGGTCTCCCATCCAAGTACTAACCAGGCCCGACCCTGCTTAGCTTCCGAGATCGGACGAGATCGGGCGTGTTCAGGGTGGTATGGCCGTAAGCGACAGTTGTGTGTTCAATCGGGCCTTTTAAAAATGCATTTGGGCACTTTTTAATCTCTTCATATGTTACTGAGTTTTTTTTCTAGGATGAATTCAATGCATTCTTGCACATGAGTGTCTGATCAAACTTTTTCAAGGCCTGCAGCATCAGCTCCTCTCCTGTCCATCACAGAAAAATGAAAAAGCTTACAGCACCTGGTATTCCCAGGCGGTCTCCCATCCAAGTACTAACCAGGCCCGACCCTGCTTAGCTTCCGAGATCGGACGAGATCGGGCGTGTTCAGGGTGGTATGGCCGTAAGCAACAGTTGTGTGTTCAATCGGGCCTTTTAAAAATGCATTTGGGCACTTTTTAATCTCTTCATATGTTACTGTGTTTTTTTTCTAGGATGAATTCAATGCATTCTTGCACATGAGTGTCTGATCAAACTTTTTCAAGGCCTGCAGCATCAGCACCTCTCCTGTCCATCACAGAAAAATGAAAAAGCTTACAGCACCTGGTATTCCCAGGCGGTCTCCCATCCAAGTACTAACCAGGCCCGACCCTGCTTAGCTTCCGAGATCGGACGAGATCGGGCGTGTTCAGGGTGGTATGGCCGTAAGCAACAGTTGTGTGTTCAATTGGGCCTTTTAAAAATGCATTTGGGCACTTTTTAATCTCTTCATATTTTACTGTGTTTTTTTTCTAGGATGAATTCAATGCATTCTTGCACATGAGTGTCTGATCAAACTTTTTCAAGGCCTGCAGCATCAGCACCTCTCCTGTCCATCACAGAAAAATGAAAAAGCTTACAGCACCTGGTATTCCCAGGCGGTCTCCCATCCAAGTACTAACCAGGCCCGACCCTGCTTAGCTTCCGAGATCGGACGAGATTGGGCGTGTTCAGGGTGGTATGGCCGTAAGCGACAGTTGTGTGTTCAATCGGGCCTTTTAAAAATGCATTTGGGCACTTTTTAATCACTTCATATGTTACTGTGTTATTTTTCTAGGATGAATTCAATGCATTCTTGCACATGAGTGTCTGATCAAACTTTTTCAAGGCCTGCAGCATCAGCACCTCTCCTGTCCATCACAGAAAAATGAAAAAGCTTACAGCACCTGGTATTCCCAGGCGGTCTCCCATCCAAGTACTAACCAGGCCCGACCCTGCTTAGCTTCCGAGATCGGACGAGATCGGGCGTGTTCAGGGTGGTATGGCCGTAAGCGACAGTTGTGTGTTCAATCGGGCCTTTTAAAAATGCATTTGGGCACTTTTTAATCTCTTCATATGTTACTGTGTTTTTTTTCTAGGATGAATTCAATGCATTCTTGCACATGAGTGTCTGATCAAACTTTTTCAAGGCCTGCAGCATCAGCACCTCTCCTGTCCATCACAGAAAAATGAAAAAGCTTACAGCACCTGGTATTCCCAGGCGGTCTCCCATCCAAGTACTAACCAGGCCCGACCCTGCTTAGCTTCCGAGATCGGACGAGATCGGGCGTGTTCAGGGTGGTATGGCCGTAAGCGACAGTTGTGTGTTCAATCGGGCCTTTTAAAAATGCATTTGGGCACTTTTTAATCTCTTCATATGTTACTGTGTTTTTTTTCTAGGATGAATTCAATGCATTCTTGCACATGAGTGTCTGATCAAACTTTTTCAAGGCCTGCAGCATCAGCACCTCTCCTGTCCATCACAGAAAAATGAAAAAGCTTACAGCACCTGGTATTCCCAGGCGGTCTCCCATCCAAGTACTAACCAGGCCCGACCCTGCTTAGCTTCCGAGATCGGACGAGATCGGGCGTGTTCAGGGTGGTATGGCCGTAAGCGACAGTTGTGTGTTCAATCGGGCCTTTTAAAGACGTGGCATGGTGCAGCAAGAATGTGATGGGGCATCTGCCCCACCACATTCTTGAATTTGGCTGTATTTTTAACGTTGTTTATAGTTTTCGTCAAAAATTTTTTCATGGTTTTTTTCTATGATGAATTCAATGCATTCTTGCACATGAGTGTCTGATCAAACTTTTTCAAGGCCTGCAGCATCAGCACCTCTTCTGTCCATCACAGAAAAATGAAAATCTTACAGCACCTGGTATTCCCAGGCGGTCTCCCATAGAAGTACTAACCAGGCCCGACCCTGCTTAGCTTCCGAGATCGGACGAGATCGGGCGTGTTCAGGGTGGTATGGCCGTAAGCGACAGTTGTGTGTTCAATCGGGCCTTTTAAAGACGTGGCATGGTGCAGCAAGAATGTGGTGGGGCATCTGTCTTACAGCACCTGGTATTCCCAGGCGGTCTCCCATCCAAGTACTAACCAGGCCCGACCCTGCTTAGCTTCCGAGATCGGACGAGATCGGGCGTGTTCAGGGTGGTATGGCCGTAAGCGACAGTTGTGTGTTCAATCGGGCCTTTTAAAGACGTGGCATGGTGCAGCAAGAATGTGGCTGTATTTTTAACGTTGTTTATAGTTTTCGTCAAAGATTTTGTCATGGTTTTTTTCTATGATGAATTCAATGCATTCTTGCACATGAGTGTCTGATCAAACTTTTTCAAGGCCTGCAGCATCAGCACCTCTCCTGTCCATCACAGAAAAATGAAAAAGCGTACAGCACCTGGTATTCCCAGGCGGTCTCCCATCCAAGTACTAACCAGGCCCGACCCTGCTTAGCTTCCGAGATCGGACGAGATCGGGCGTGTTCAGGGTGGTATGGCCGTAAGCGACAATTGTGTGTTCAATCGGGCCTTTTAAAAATGCATTTGGGCACTTTTTAATCTCTTCATATGTTACTGTGTTTTTTTTCTAGGATGAATTCAATGCATTCTTGCATGAGTGTCTGATCAAACTTTTTCAAGGCCTGCAGCATCAGCACCTCTCCTGTCCATCACAGAAAAATGAAAAAGCTTACAGCACCTGGTATTCCCAGGCGGTCTCCCATCCAAGTACTAACCAGGCCCGACCCTGCTTAGCTTCCGAGATCGGACGAGATCGGGCGTGTTCAGGGTGGTATGGCCGTAAGCGACAGTTGTGTGTTCAATCGGGCCTTTTAAAAATGCATTTGGGCACTTTTTAATCTCTTCATATGTTACTGTGTTTTTTTTCTAGGATGAATTCAATGCATTCTTGCACATGAGTGTCTGATCAAACTTTTTCAAGGCCTGCAGCATCAGCACCTCTCCTGTCCATCACAGAAAAATGAAAAAGCTTACAGCACCTGGTATTCCCAGGCGGTCTCCCATCCAAGTACTAACCAGGCCCGACCCTGCTTAGCTTCCGAGATCGGACGAGATCGGGCGTGTTCAGGGTGGTATGGCCGTAAGCGACAGTTGTGTGTTCAATCGGGCCTTTTAAAAATGCATTTGGGCACTTTTTAATCTCTTCATATGTTACTGTGTTTTTTTTCTAGGATGAATTCAATGCATTCTTGCACATGAGTGTCTGATCAAACTTTTTCAAGGCCTGCAGCATCAGCACCTCTCCTGTCCATCACAGAAAAATGAAAAAGCTTACAGCACCTGGTATTCCCAGGCGGTCTCCCATCCAAGTACTAACCAGGCCCGACCCTGCTTAGCTTCCGAGATCGGACGAGATCGGGCGTGTTCAGGGTGGTATGGCCGTAAGCGACAGTTGTGTGTTCAATCGGGCCTTTTAAAGACGTGGCATGGTGCAGCAAGAATGTGATGGGGCATCTGCCCCACCACATTCTTGAATTTGGCTGTATTTTTAACGTTGTTTATAGTTTTCGTCAAAAATTTTTTCATGGTTTTTTTCTATGATGAATTCAATGCATTCTTGCACATGAGTGTCTGATCAAACTTTTTCAAGGCCTGCAGCATCAGCACCTCTTCTGTCCATCACAGAAAAATGAAAAAGCTTACAGCACCTGGTATTCCCAGGCGGTCTCCCATAGAAGTACTAACCAGGCCCGACCCTGCTTAGCTTCCGAGATCGGACGAGATCGGGCGTGTTCAGGGTGGTATGGCCGTAAGCGACAGTTGTGTGTTCAATCGGGCCTTTTAAAGACGTGGCATGGTGCAGCAAGAATGTGGTGGGGCATCTGTCTTACAGCACCTGGTATTCCCAGGCGGTCTCCCATCCAAGTACTAACCAGGCCCGACCCTGCTTAGCTTCCGAGATCGGACGAGATCGGGCGTGTTCAGGGTGGTATGGCCGTAAGCGACAGTTGTGTGTTCAATCGGGCCTTTTAAAGACGTGGCATGGTGCAGCAAGAATGTGGCTGTATTTTTAACGTTGTTTATAGTTTTCGTCAAAGATTTTGTCATGGTTTTTTTCTATGATGAATTCAATGCATTCTTGCACATGAGTGTCTGATCAAACTTTTTCAAGGCCTGCAGCATCAGCACCTCTCCTGTCCATCACAGAAAAATGAAAAAGCGTACAGCACCTGGTATTCCCAGGCGGTCTCCCATCCAAGTACTAACCAGGCCCGACCCTGCTTAGCTTCCGAGATCGGACGAGATCGGGCGTGTTCAGGGTGGTATGGCCGTAAGCGACAATTGTGTGTTCAATCGGGCCTTTTAAAAATGCATTTGGGCACTTTTTAATCTCTTCATATGTTACTGTGTTTTTTTTCTAGGATGAATTCAATGCATTCTTGCATGAGTGTCTGATCAAACTTTTTCAAGGCCTGCAGCATCAGCACCTCTCCTGTCCATCACAGAAAAATGAAAAAGCTTACAGCACCTGGTATTCCCAGGCGGTCTCCCATCCAAGTACTAACCAGGCCCGACCCTGCTTAGCTTCCGAGATCGGACGAGATCGGGCGTGTTCAGGGTGGTATGGCCGTAAGCGACAGTTGTGTGTTCAATCGGGCCTTTTAAAAATGCATTTGGGCACTTTTTAATCTCTTCATATGTTACTGTGTTTTTTTTCTAGGATGAATTCAATGCATTCTTGCACATGAGTGTCTGATCAAACTTTTTCAAGGCCTGCAGCATCAGCACCTCTCCTGTCCATCACAGAAAAATGAAAAAGCTTACAGCACCTGGTATTCCCAGGCGGTCTCCCATCCAAGTACTAACCAGGCCCGACCCTGCTTAGCTTCCGAGATCGGACGAGATCGGGCGTGTTCAGGGTGGTATGGCCGTAAGCGACAGTTGTGTGTTCAATCGGGCCTTTTAAAAATGCATTTGGGCACTTTTTAATCTCTTCATATGTTACTGTGTTTTTTTTCTAGGATGAATTCAATGCATTCTTGCACGAGTGTCTGATCCAACTTTTTCAAGGCCTGCAGCATCAGCACCTCTCCTGTCCATCACAGAAAAATGAAAAAGCTTACAGCACCTGGTATTCCCAGGCGGTCTCCCATCCAAGTACTAACCAGGCCCGACCCTGCTTAGCTTCCGAGATCGGACGAGATCGGGCGTGTTCAGGGTGGTATGGCCGTAAGCGACAGTTGTGTGTTCAATCAGGCCTTTTAAAGACGTGGCATGGTGCAGCAAGAATGTGGCTGTATTTTTAACGTTGTTTATAGTTTTCGTAAAAAGATTTTGTCATGGTTTTATTCTATGATGAATTCAATGCATTCTTGCACATGAGTGTCTGATCAAACTTTTTCAAGGCCTGCAGCATCAGCACCTCTCCTGTCCATCACAGAAAAATGAAAGAGCTTACAGCACCTGGTATTCCCAGGCGGTCTCCCATCCAAGTACTAACCAGGCCCGACCCTGCTTAGCTTCCGAGATCGGACGAGATCGGGCGTGTTCAGGGTGGTATGGCCGTAAGCGACAGGTGTGTGTTCAATCGGGCCTTTTAAAAATGCATTTGGGCACTTTTTAATCTCTTCATATGTTACTGTGTTTTTTTTCTAGGATGAATTCAATGCATTCTTGCACATGAGTGTCTGATCCAACTTTTTCAAGGCCTGCAGCATCAGCACCTCTCCTGTCCATCACAGAAAAATGAAAAAGCTTACAGCACCTGGTATTCCCAGGCGGTCTCCCATCCAAGTACTAACCAGACCCGACCCTGCTTAGCTTTCGAGATCGGACGAGATCGGGCGTGTTCAGGGTGGTATGGCCGTAAGCGACAGTTGTGTGTTCAATCGGGCCTTTTAAAAATGCATTTGGGCACTTTTTAATCTCTTCATATGTTACTGTGTTTTTTTTCTAGGATCAATTCAATGCATTCTTGCACATGAGTGTCTGATCAAACTTTTTCAAGGCCTGCAGCATCAGCACCTCTCCTGTCCATCACAGAAAAATGAAAAAGCTTACAGCACCTGGTATTCCCAGGCGGTCTCCCATCCAAGTACTAACCAGGCCCGACCCTGCTTAGCTTCCGAGATCGGACGAGATCGGGCGTGTTCAGGGTGGTATGGCCGTCAGCGACAGTTGTGTGTTCGATCGGGCCTTTTAAAGACGTGGCATGGTGCAGCAAGAATGTGGCTGTATTTTTAACGTTGTTTATAGTTTTCGTCAAAGATTTTGTCATGGTTTTTTTCTATGATGAATTCAATGCATTCTTGCACATGAGTGTCTGATCAAACTTTTTCAAGGCCTGCAGCATCAGCACCTCTCCTGTCCATCACAGAAAAATGAAAAAGCTTACAGCACCTGGTATTCCCAGGCGGTCTCCCATCCAAGTACTAACCAGGCCCGACCCTGCTTAGCTTCCGAGATCGGACGAGATCGGGCGTGTTCAGGGTGGTATGGCCGTAAGCGACAGTTGTGTGTTCAATTGGGCCTTTTAAAAATGCATTTGGGCACTTTTTAATCTCTTCATATTTTACTGTGTTTTTTTTCTAGGATGAATTCAATGCATTCTTGCACATGAGTGTCTGATCAAACTTTTTCAAGGCCTGCAGCATCAGCACCTCTCCTGTCCATCACAGAAAAATGAAAAAGCTTACAGCACCTGGTATTCCCAGGCGGTCTCCCATCCAAGTACTAACCAGGCCCGACCCTGCTTAGCTTCCGAGATCGGACGAGATTGGGCGTGTTCAGGGTGGTATGGCCGTAAGCGACAGTTGTGTGTTCAATCGGGCCTTTTAAAAATGCATTTGGGCACTCTTTAATCTCTTCATATGTTACTGTGTTTTTTTTCTAGGATGAATTCAATGCATTCTTGCACATGAGTGTCTGATCCAACTTTTTCAAGGCCTGCAGCATCAGCACCTCTCCTGTCCATCACAGAAAAATGAAAAAGCTTACAGCACCTGGTATTCCCAGGCGGTCTCCCATCCAAGTACTAACCAGGCCCGACCCTGCTTAGCTTCCGAGATCGGACGAGATCGGGCGTGTTCAGGGTGGTATGGCCGTAAGCGACAGTTGTGTGTTCAATCGGGCCTTTTAAAAATGCATTTGGGCACTTTTTAATCTCTTCATATGTTACTGTGTTTTTTTTCTAGGATGAATTCAATGCATTCTTGCACATGAGTGTCTGATCAAACTTTTTCAAGGCCTGCAGCATCAGCACCTCTCCTGTCCATCACAGAAAAATGAAAAAGCTTACAGCACCTGGTATTCCCAGGCGGTCTCCCATCCAAGTACTAACCAGGCCCGACCCTGCTTAGCTTCCGAGATCGGACGAGATCGGGCGTGTTCAGGGTGGTATGGCCGTAAGTGACAGTTGTGTGTTCAATCGGGCCTTTTAAAAATGCATTTGGGCACTTTTTAATCTCTTCATATGTTACTGTGTTTTTTTTCTAGGATGAATTCAATGCATTCTTGCACATGAGTGTCTGATCCAACTTTTTCAAGGCCTGCAGCATCAGCACCTCTCCTGTCCATCACAGAAAAATGAAAAAGCTTACAGCACCTGGTATTCCCAGGCGGTCTCCCATCCAAGTACTAACCAGGCCCGACCCTGCTTAACTTCCGAGATCGGACGAGATCGGGCGTGTTCAGGGTGGTATGGCCGTAAGCGACAGTTGTGTGTTCAATCGGGCCTTTTAAAGACGTGGCATGGTGCAGCAAGAATGTGGCTGTATTTTTAACGTTGTTTATAGTTTTCGTCAAAGATTTTATCATGGTTTTTTTCTATGATGAATTCAATGCATTCTTGCACATGAGTGTCTGATCAAACTTTTTCAAGGCCTGCAGCATCAGTACCTCTCCTGTCCATCACAGAAAAATGAAAAAGCTTACAGCACCTGGTATTCCCAGGCGGTCTCCCATCCAAGTACTAACCAGGCCCGACCCTGCTTAGCTTCCGAGATCGGACGAGATCGGGCGTGTTCAGGGTGGTATGGCCGTAAGCGACAGTTGTGTGTTCAATCGGGCCTTTTAAAAATGCATTTGGGCACTTTTTAATCTCTTCATATGTTACTGTGTTTTTTTTCTAGGATGAATTCAATGCATTCTTGCACATGAGTGTCTGATCAAACTTTTTCAAGGCCTGCAGCATCAGCACCTCTCCTGTCCATCACAGAAAAATGAAAAAGCTTACAGCACCTGGTATTCCCAGGCGGTCTCCCATCCAAGTACTAACCAGGCCCGACCCTGCTTAGCTTCCGAGATCGGACGAGATCGGGCGTGTTCAGGGTGGTATGGCCGTAAGCGACAGTTGTGTGTTCAATCGGGCCTTTTAAAAATGCATTTGGGCACTTTTTAATCTCTTCATATGTTACTGTGTTTTTTTTCTAGGATGAATTCAATGCATTCTTGCACGAGTGTCTGATCAAACTTTTTCAAGGCCTGCAGCATCAGCACCTCTCCTGTCCATCACAGAAAAATGAAAAAGCTTACAGCACCTGGTATTCCCAGGCGGTCTCCCATCCAAGTACTAACCAGGCCCGACCCTGCTTAGCTTCCGAGATCGGACGAGATCGGGCGTGTTCAGGGTGGTATGGCCGTAAGCGACAGTTGTGTGTTCAATCGGGCCTTTTAAAAATGCATTTGGGCACTTTTTAATCTCTTCATATGTTACTGTGTTTTTTTTCTAGGATGAATTCAATGCATTCTTGCACATGAGTGTCTGATCAAACTTTTTCAAGGCCTGCAGCATCAGCACCTCTCCTGTCCATCACAGAAAAATGAAAAAGCTTACAGCACCTGGTATTCCCAGGCGGTCTCCCATCCAAGTACTAACCAGGCCCGACCCTGCTTAGCTTCCGAGATCGGACGAGATCGGGCGTGTTCAGGGTGGTATGGCCGTAAGCGACAGTTGTGTGTTCAATCAGGCCTTTTAAAGACGTGGCATGGTGCAGCAAGAATGTGGCTGTATTTTTAACGTTGTTTAGAATTTTCGTCAAAGATTTTGTCATGGTTTTTTTCTATGATGAATTCAATGCATTCTTGCACATGAGTGTCTGATCAAACTTTTTCAAGGCCTGCAGCATCAGCACCTCTCCTGTCCATCACAGAAAAATGAAAGAGCTTACAGCACCTGGTATTCCCAGGCGGTCTCCCATCCAAGTACTAACCAGGCCCGACTCTGCTTAGCTTCCGAGATCGGACGAGATCGGGCGTGTTCAGGGTGGTATGGCCGTAAGCGACAGTTGTGTGTTCAATCGGGCCTTTTAAAAATGCATTTGGGCACTTTTTAATCTCTTCATATGTTACTGTGTTTTTTTTCTAGGATGAATTCAATGCATTCTTGCACATGAGTGTCTGATCAAACTTTTTCAAGGCCTGCAGCATCAGCACCTCTCCTGTCCATCACAGAAAAATGAAAAAGCTTACAGCACCTGGTATTCCCAGGCGGTCTCCCATCCAAGTACTAACCAGGCCCGACCCTGCTTAGCTTCCGAGATCGGACGAGATCGGACGTGTTCAGGGTAGTATGGCCGTAAGCGACAGTTGTGTGTTCAATCGGGCCTTTTAAAAATGCATTTGGGCACTTTTTAATCTCTTCATATGTTACTGTGTTTTTTTTCTAGGATGAATTCAATGCATTCTTGCACATGAGTGTCTGATCAAACTTTTTCAAGGCCTGCAGCATCAGCACCTCTCCTGTCCATCACAGAAAAATGAAAAAGGTTACAGCACCTGGTATTCCCAGGCGGTCTCCCATCCAAGTACTAACCAGGCCCGACCCTGCTTAGCTTCCGAGATCGGACGAGATCGGGCGTGTTCAGGGTGGTATGGCCGTAAGCGACAGTTGTGTGTTCAATCGGGCCTTTTAAAAATGCATTTGGGCACTTTTTAATCTCTTCATATGTTACTGTGTTTTTTTTCTAGGATGAATTCAATGCATTCTTGCACATGAGTGTCTGATCCAACTTTTTCAAGGCCTGCAGCATCAGCACCTCTCCTGTCCATCACAGAAAAATGAAAAATCTTACAGCACCTGGTATTCCCAGGCGGTCTCCCATCCAAGTACTAACCAGGCCCGACCCTGCTTAGCTTCCGAGATCGGACGAGATCGGGCGTGTTCAGGGTGGTATGGCCGTAAGCGACAGTTGTGTGTTCAATCGGGCCTTTTAAAAATGCATTTGGGCACTTTTTAATCTCTTCATATGTTACTGTGTTTTTTTTCTAGGATGAATTCAATGCATTCTTGCACATGAGTGTCTGATCAAACTTTTTCAAGGCCTGCAGCATCAGCACCTCTCCTGTCCATCACAGAAAAATGAAAAAGCTTACAGCACCTGGTATTCCCAGGCGGTCTCCCATCCAAGTACTAACCAGGCCCGACCCTGCTTAGCTTCCGAGATCGGACGAGATCGGGCATGTTCAGGGTGGTATGGCCGTAAGCGACAGTTGTGTGTTCAATCGGGCCTTTTAAAAATGCATTTGGGCACTTTTTAATCTCTTCATATGTTACTGTGTTATTTTTCTAGGATGAATTCAATGCATTCTTGCACATGAGTGTCTGATCAAACTTTTTCAAGGCCTGCAGCATCAGCACCTCTCCTGTCCATCACAGAAAAATGAAAAAGCTTACAGCACCTGGTATTCCCAGGCGGTCTCCCATCCAAGTACTAAACAGGCCCGACCCTGCTTAGCTTCCGAGATCAGACGAGATCGGGCGTGTTCAGGGTGGTATGGCCGTAAGCGACAGTTGTGTGTTCAATCGGGCCTTTTAAAAATGCATTTGGGCACTTTTTAATCTCTTCATATGTTACTGTGTTTTTTTTCTAGGATGAATTCAATGCATTCTTGCACATGAGTGTCTGATCCAACTTTTTCAAGGCCTGCAGCATCAGCACCTCTCCTGTCCATCACAGAAAAATGAAAAAGCTTACAGCACCTGGTATTCCCAGGCGGTCTCCCATCCAAGTACTAACCAGGCCCGACCCTGGTTAGCTTCCGTGATCGGACGAGATCGGGCGTGTTCAGGGTGGTATGGCCGTAAGCGACAGTTGTGTGTTCAATCGGGCCTTTTAAAAATGCATTTGGGCACTTTTTAATCTCTTCATATGTTACTGTGTTTTTTTTCTAGGATGAATTCAATGCATTCTTGCACATGAGTGTCTGATCAAACTTTTTCAAGGCCTGCAGCATCAGCACCTCTCCTGTCCATCACAGAAAAATGAAAAAGCTTACAGCACCTGGTATTCCCAGGCGGTCTCCCATCCAAGTACTAACCAGGCCCGACCCTGCTTAGCTTCCGAGATCGGACGAGATCGGGCGTGTTCAGGGTGGTATGGCCGTAAGCGACAGTTGTGTGTTCAATCGGGCCTTTTAAAGACGTGGCATGGTGCAGCAAGAATGTGGTGGGGCATCTGTCTTACAGCACCTGGTATTCCCAGGCGGTCTCCCATCCAAGTACTAACCAGGCCCGACCCTGCTTAGCTTCCGAGATCGGACGAGATCGGGCGTGTTCAGGGTGGTATGGCCGTAAGCGACAGTTGTGTGTTCAATCGGGCCTTTTAAAAATGCATTTGGGCACTTTTTAATCTCTTCATATGTTACTGTGTTTTTTTTCTAGGATGAATTCAATGCATTCTTGCACATG
The DNA here is from genome assembly GCF_022749685.1 of Semicossyphus pulcher. Classification (NCBI taxonomy): domain Eukaryota; kingdom Metazoa; phylum Chordata; class Actinopteri; order Labriformes; family Labridae; genus Semicossyphus; species Semicossyphus pulcher. The sequence goes on from NW_027211615.1 coordinate 3,128,694, forward strand.
AGTGTCTGATCCAACTTTTTCAAGGCCTGCAGCATCAGCTCCTCTCCTGTCCATCACAGAAAAATGAAAAAGCTTACAGCACCTGGTATTCCCAGGCGGTCTCCCATCCAAGTACTAACCAGGCCCGACCCTGCTTAGCTTCCGAGATCGGACGAGATCGGGCGTGTTCAGGGTGGTATGGCCGTAAGCGACAGTTGTGTGTTCAATCGGGCCTTTTAAAAATGCATTTGGGCACTTTTTAATCTCTTCATGTGTTACTGTGTTTTTTTTCTAGGATGAATTCAATGCATTCTTGCACATGAGTGTCTGATCCAACTTTTTCAAGGCCTGCAGCATCAGCACCTCTCCTGTCCATCACAGAAAAATGAAAAAGCTTACAGCACCTGGTATTCCCAGGCGGTCTCCCATCCAAGTACTAACCAGGCCCGACCCTGCTTAGCTTCCGAGATCGGAGGAGATCGGGCGTGTTCAGGGTGGTATGGCCGTAAGCGACAGTTGTGTGTTCAATCGGGCCTTTTAAAAATGCATTTGGGCACTTTTTAATCTCTTCATATGTTACTGTGTTTTTTTTCTTGGATGAATTCAATGCATTCTTGCACATGAGTGTCTGATCAAACTTTTTCAAGGCCTGCAGCATCAGCACCTCTCCTGTCCATCACAGAAAAATGAAAAAGCTTACAGCACCTGGTATTCCCAGGCGGTCTCCCATCCAAGTACTAACCAGGCCCGACCCTGCTTAGCTTCCGAGATCGGACGAGATCGGGCGTGTTCAGGGTGGTATGGCCGTAAGCGACAGTTGTGTGTTCAATCGGGCCTTTTAAAGACGTGGCATGGTGCAGCAAGAATGTGGCTGTATTTTTAACGTTGTTTATAGTTTTCGTCAAAGATTTTGTCATGGTTTTTTTCTATGATGAATTCAATGCATTCTTGCACATGAGTGTCTGATCAAACTTTTTCAAGGCCTGCAGCATCAGCACCTCTCCTGTCCATCACAGAAAAATGAAAAAGCTTACAGCACCTGGTATTCCCAGGCGGTCTCCCATCCAAGTACTAACCAGGCCCGACCCTGCTTAGCTTCCGAGATCGGACGAGATCGGGCGTGTTCAGGGTGGTATGGCCGTAAGCGACAGTTGTGTGTTCAATCGGGCCTTTTAAAAATGCATTTGGGCACTTTTTAATCTCTTCATATGTTACTGTGTTTTTTTTCTAGGATGAATTCAATGCATTCTTGCACATGAGTGTCTGATCAAACTTTTTCAAGGCCTGCAGCATCAGCACCTCTCCTGTCCATCACAGAAAAATGAAAAAGCTTACAGCACCTGGTATTCCCAGGCGGTCTCCCATCCAAGTACTAACCAGGCCCGACCCTGCTTAGCTTCCGAGATCGGACGAGATCGGGCGTGTTCAGGGTGGTATGGCCGTAAGCGACAGTTGTGTGTTCAATCGGGCCTTTTAAAGACGTGGCATGGTGCAGCAAGAATGTGGCTGTATTTTTAACGTTGTTTATAGTTTTCGTCAAAGATTTTGTCATGGTTTTTTTCTATGATGAATTCAATGCATTCTTGCACATGAGTGTCTGATCAAACTTTTTCAAGGCCTGCAGCATCAGCACCTCTCCTGTCCATCACAGAAAAATGAAAAAGCTTACAGCACCTGGTATTCCCAGGCGGTCTCCCATCCAAGTACTAACCAGGCCCGACCCTGCTTAGCTTCCGAGATCGGACGAGATCGGGCGTCTTCAGGGTGGTATGGCCGTAAGCGACAGTTGTGTGTTCAATCGGGCCTTTTAAAAATGCATTTGGGCACTTTTTAATCTCTTCATATGTTACTGTGTTTTTTTTCTAGGATGAATTCAATGCATTCTTGCACATGAGTGTCTGATCAAAGTTTTTCAAGGCCTGCAGCATCAGCACCTCTCCTGTCCATCACAGAAAAATGAAAAAGCTTACAGCACCTGGTATTCCCAGGCGGTCTCCCATCCAAGTACTAACCAGGCCCGACCCTGCTTAGCTTCCGAGATCGGACGAGATCGGGCGTGTTCAGGGTGGTATGGCCGTAAGCGACAGTTGTGTGTTCAATCGGGCCTTTTAAAAATGCATTTTGGCACTTTTTAATCTCTTCATATGTTACTGTGTTTTTTTTCTAGGATGAATTCAATGCATTCTTGCACATGAGTGTCTGATCAAACTTTTTCAAGGCCTGCAGCATCAGCACCTCTCCTGTCCATCACAGAAAAATGAAAAAGCTTACAGCACCTGGTATTCCCAGGCGGTCTCCCATCCAAGTACTAACCAGGCCCGACCCTGCTTAGCTTCCGAGATCGGACGAGATCGGGCGTGTTCAGGGTGGTATGGCCGTAAGCGACAGTTGTGTGTTCAATCGGGCCTTTTAAAGACGTGGCATGGTGCAGCAAGAATGTGGCTGTATTTTTAACGTTGTTTATAGTTTTCGTCAAAGATTTTGTCATGGTTTTTTTCTATGATGAATTGAATGCATTCTTGCACATGAGTGTCTGATCAAACTTTTTCAAGGCCTGCAGCATCAGCACCTCTCCTGTCCATCACAGAAAAATGAAAAAGCTTACAGCACCTGGTATTCCCAGGCGGTCTCCCATCCAAGTACTAACCAGGCCCGACCCTGCTTAGCTTCCGAGATCGGACGAGATCGGGCGTGTTCAGGGTGGTATGGCCGTAAGCGACAGTTGTGTGTTCAATCGGGCCTTTTAAAAATGCATTTGGGCACTTTTTAATCTCTTCATATGTTACTGTGTTTTTTTTCTAGGATGAATTCAATGCATTCTTGCACATGAGTGTCTGATCCAACTTTTTCAAGGCCTGCAGCATCAGCACCTCTCCTGTCCATCACAGAAAAATGAAAAAGCTTACAGCACCTGGTATTCCCAGGCGGTCTCCCATCCAAGTACTAACCAGGCCCGACCCTGCTTAGCTTCCGAGATCGGACGAGATCGGGCGTGTTCAGGGTGGTATGGCCGTAAGCGACAGTTGTGTGTTCAATCGGGCCTTTTAAAAATGCATTTGGGCACTTTTTAATCTCTTCATATGTTACTGTGTTTTTTTTCTAGGATGAATTCAATGCATTCTTGCACATGAGTGTCTGATCAAACTTTTTCAAGGCCTGCAGCATCAGCACCTCTCCTGTCCATCACAGAAAAATGAAAAAGCTTACAGCACCTGGTATTCCCAGGCGGTCTCCCATCCAAGTACTAACCAGGCCCGACCCTGCTTAGCTTCCGAGATCGGACGAGATCGGGCGTGTTCAGGGTGGTATGGCCGTAAGCGACAGTTGTGTGTTCAATCGGGCCTTTTAAAAATGCATTTGGGCACTTTTTAATCTCTTCATATGTTACTGTGTTTTTTTTCTAGGATGAATTCAATGCATTCTTGCACATGAGTGTCTGATCCAACTTTTTCAAGGCCTGCAGCATCAGCACCTCTCCTGTCCATCACAGAAAAATGAAAAAGCTTACAGCACCTGGTATTCCCAGGCGGTCTCCCATCCAAGTACTAACCAGGCCCGACCCTGCTTAGCTTCCGAGATCGGACGAGATCGGGCGTGTTCAGGGTGGTATGGCCGTAAGCGACAGTTGTGTGTTCAATCGGGCCTGTTAAAGACGTGGCATGGTGCAGCAAGAATGCGGTGGGGCATCTGCCCCACCACATTCTTGAATTTGGCTGTATTTTTAACGTTGTTTATAGTTTTCGTCAAAGATTTTGTCATGGTTTTTTTCTAGGATGAATTCAATGCATTCTTGCACATGAGTGTCTGATCAAACTTTTTCAAGGCCTGCAGCATCAGCACCTCTCCTGTCCATCACAGAAAAATGAAAAAGCTTACAGCACCTGGTATTCCCAGGCGGTCTCCCATCCAAGTACTAACCAGGCCCGACCCTGCTTAGCTTCCGAGATCGGACGAGATCGGGCGTGTTCAGGGTGGTATGGCCGTAAGCGACAGTTGTGTGTTCAATCAGGCCTTTTAAAAATGCATTTGGGCACTTTTTAATCTCTTCATATGTTACTGTGTTTTTTTTCTAGGATGAATTCAATGCATTCTTGCACATGAGTGTCTGATCAAACTATTTCAAGGCCTGCAGCATCAGCACCTCTCCTGTCCATCACAGAAAAATGAAAAAGCTTACAGCACCTGGTATTCCCAGGCGGTCTCCCATCCAAGTACTAACCAGGCCCGACCCTGCTTAGCATCCGAGATCGGACGAGATCGGGCGTGTTCCGTAGTACTGGTATGGCCGTAAGCGACAGTTGTGTGTTCAATCGGGCCTTTTAAAAATGCATTTGGGCACTTTTTAATCTCTTCATATGTTACTGTGTTTTTTTTCTAGGATGAATTCAATGCATTCTTGCACATGAGTGTCTGATCAAACTTTTTCAAGGCCTGCAGCATCAGCACCTCTCCTGTCCATCACAGAAAAATGAAAAAGCTTACAGCACCTGGTATTCCCAGGCGGTCTCCCATCCAAGTACTAACCAGGCCCGACCCTGCTTAGCTTCCGAGATCGGACGAGATCGGGCGTGTTCAGGGTGGTATGGCCGTAAGCGACAGTTGTGTGTTCAATCGGGCCTTTTAAAAATGCATTTGGGCACTTTTTAATCTCTTCATATGTTACTGTGTTTTTTTTCTAGGATGAATTCAATGCATTCTTGCACATGAGTGTCTGATCAAACTTTTTCAAGGCCTGCAGCATCAGCACCTCTCCTGTCCATCACAGAAAAATGAAAAAGCTTACAGCACCTGGTATTCCCAGGCGGTCTCCCATCCAAGTACTAACCAGGCCCGACCCTGCTTAGCTTCCGAGATCGGACGAGATCGGGCGTGTTCAGGGTGGTATGGCCGCAAGCGACAGTTGTGTGTTCAATCGGGCCTTTTAAAAATGCATTTTGGCACTTTTTAATCTCTTCATATGTTACTGTGTTTTTTTTCTAGGATGAATTCAATGCATTCTTGCACATGAGTGTCTGATCAAACTTTTTCAAGGCCTGCAGCATCAGCACCTCTCCTGTCCATCACAGAAAAATGACAAAGCTTACAGCACCTGGTATTCCCAGGCGGTCTCCCATCCAAGTACTAACCAGGCCCGACCCTGCTTAGCTTCCGAGATCGGACGAGATCGGGCGTGTTCAGGGTGGTATGGCCGTAAGCGACAGTTGTGTGTTCAATCGGGCCTTTTAAAGACGTGGCATGGTGCAGCAAGAATGTGGCTGTATTTTTAACGTTGTTTATAGTTTTCGTCAAAGATTTTGTCATGGTTTTTTTCTATGATGAATTCAATGCATTCTTGCACATGAGTGTCTGATCAAACTTTTTCAAGGCCTGCAGCATCAGTACCTCTCCTGTCCATCACAGAAAAATGAAAAAGCTTACAGCACCTGGTATTCCCAGGCGGTCTCCCATCCAAGTACTAACCAGGCCTGACCCTGCTTAGCTTCCGAGATCGGACGAGATCGGGCGTGTTCAGGGTGGTATGGCCGTAAGCGACAGTTGTGTGTTCAATCGGGCCTTTTAAAAATGCATTTGGGCACTTTTTAATCTCTTCATATGTTACTGAGTTTTTTTTCTAGGATGAATTCAATGCATTCTTGCACATGAGTGTCTGATCAAACTTTTTCAAGGCCTGCAGCATCAGTACCTCTCCTGTCCATCACAGAAAAATGAAAAAGCTTACAGCACCTGGTATTCCCAGGCGGTCTCCCATCCAAGTACTAACCAGGCCCGACCCTGCTTAGCTTCCGAGATCGGACGAGATCGGGCGTGTTCAAGGTGGTATGGCCGTAAGCGACAGTTGTGTGTTCAATCGGGCCTTTTAAAAATGCATTTGGGCACTTTTTAATCTCTTCATATGTTACTGTGTTTTTTTTCTAGGATGAATTCAATGCATTCTTGCACATGAGTGTCTGATCAAACTTTTTCAAGGCCTGCAGCATCAGCACCTCTCCTGTCCATCACAGAAAAATGAAAAAGCTTACAGCACCTGGTATTCCCAGGCGGTCTCCCATCCAAGTACTAACCAGGCCCGACCCTGCATAGCTTCCGAGATCGGACGAGATCGGGCGTGTTCAGGGTGGTATGGCCGTAAGCGACAGTTGTGTGTTCAATCGGGCCTTTTAAAGACGTGGCATGGTGCAGCAAGAATGTGGCTGTATTTTTAACGTTGTTTATAGTTTTCGTCAAAGATATTGTCATGGTTTTTTTCTATGATGAATTCAATGCATTCTTGTACATGAGTGTCTGATCAAACTTTTTCAAGGCCTGCAGCATCAGCACCTCTCCTGTCCATCACAGAAAAATGAAAAAGCTTACAGCACCTGGTATTCCCAGGCGGTCTCCCATCCAAGTACTAACCAGGCCCGACCCTGCTTAGCTTCCGAGATCGGACGAGATCGGGCGTGTTCAGGGTGGTATGGCCGTAAGCGACAGTTGTGTGTTCAATCGGGCCTTTTAAAAATGCATTTGGGCACTTTTTAATCTCTTCATATGTTACTGTGTTTTTTTTCTAGGATGAATTCAATGCATTCTTGCACATGAGTGTCTGATCAAACTTTTTCAAGGCCTGCAGCATCAGCACCTCTCCTGTCCATCACAGAAAAATGAAAAAGCTTACAGCACCTGGTATTCCCAGGCGGTCTCCCATCCAAGTACTAACCAGGCCCGACCCTGCTTAGCTTCCGAGATCGGACGAGATCGGGCGTGTTCAGGGTGGTATGGCCGTAAGCGACAGTTGTGTGTTCAATCGGGCCTTTTAAAAATGCATTTGGGCACTTTTTAATCTCTTCATATGTTACTGTGTTTTTTTTCTAGGATGAATTCAATGCATTCTTGCACATGAGTGTCTGATCAAACTTTTTCAAGGCCTGCAGCATCAGCACCTCTCCTGTCCATCACAGAAAAATGAAAAAGCTTACAGCACCTGGTATTCCCAGGCGGTCTCCCATCCAAGTACTAACCAGGCCCGACCCTGCTTAGCTTCCGAGATCGGACGAGATCGGGCGTGTTCAGGGTGGTATGGCCGTAAGCGACAGTTGTGTGTTCAATCGGGCCTTTTAAAAATGCATTTGGGCACTTTTTAATCTCTTCATATGTTACTGTGTTTTTTTTCTAGGATGAATTCAATGCATTCTTGCACATGAGTGTCTGATCAAACTTTTTCAAGGCCTGCAGCATCAGCACCTCTCCTGTCCATCACAGAAAAATGAAAAAGCTTACAGCACCTGGTATTCCCAGGCGGTCTCCCATCCAAGTACTAACCAGGCCCGACCCTGCTTAGCTTCCGAGATCGGACGAGATCGGGCGTGTTCAGGGTGGTATGGCCGTAAGTGACAGTTGTGTGTTCAATCGGGCCTTTTAAAAATGCATTTGGGCACTTTTTAATCTCTTCATATGTTACTGTGTTTTTTTTCTAGGATGAATTCAATGCATTCTTGCACATGAGTGTCTGATCCAACTTTTTCAAGGCCTGCAGCATCAGCACCTCTCCTGTCCATCACAGAAAAATGAAAAAGCTTACAGCACCTGGTATTCCCAGGCGGTCTCCCATCCAAGTACTAACCAGGCCCGACCCTGCTTAGCTTCCGAGATCGGACGAGATCGGGCGTGTTCAGGGTGGTATGGCCGTAAGCGACAGTTGTGTGTTCAATCAGGCCTTTTAAAAATGCATTTGGGCACTTTTTAATCTCTTCATTTGTTTCTGTGTTTTTTTTCTAGGATGAATTCAATGCATTCTTGCACATGAGTGTCTGATCAAACTTTTTCAAGGCCTGCAGCATCAGCACCTCTCCTGTCCATCACAGAAAAATGAAAAAGCTTACAGCACCTGGTATTCCCAGGCGGTCTCCCATCCAAGTACTAACCAGGCCCAACCCTGCTTAGCTTCCGAGATCGGACGAGATCGGGCGTGTTCAGGGTGGTATGGCCGTAAGCGACAGTTGTGTGTTCAATCGGGCCTTTTAAAGACGTGGCATGGTGCAGCAAGAATGCGGTGGGGCATCTGCCCCACCACATTCTTGAATTTGGCTGTATTTTTAACGTTGTTTATAGTTTTCGTCAAAGATTTTGTCATGGTTTTTTTCTATGATGAATTCAATGCATTCTTGCACATGAGTGTCTGATCAAACTTTTTCAAGGCCTGCAGCATCAGCACCTCTCCTGTCCATCACAGAAAAATGAAAAAGCTTACAGCACCTGGTATTCCCAGGCGGTCTCCCATCCAAGTACTAACCAGGCCCGACCCTGCTTAGCTTCCGAGATCGGACGAGATCGGGCGTGTTCAGGGTGGTATGGCCGTAAGCGACAGTTGTGTGTTCAATCGGGCCTTTTAAAAATGCATTTGGGCACTTTTTAATCTCTTCATATGTTACTGTGTTTTTTTTCTAGGATGAATTCAATGCATTCTTGCACATGAGTGTCTGATCCAACTTTTTCAAGGCCTGCAGCATCAGCACCTCTCCTGTCCATCACAGAAAAATGAAAAAGCTTACAGCACCTGGTATTCCCAGGCGGTCTCCCATCCAAGTACTAACCAGGCCCGACCCTGCTTAGCTTCCGAGATCGGACGAGATCGGGCGTGTTCAGGGTGGTATGGCCGAAAGCGACAGTTGTGTGTTCAATCGGGCCTTTTAAAAATGCATTTGGGCACTTTTTAATCTCTTCATATGTTACTGTGTTTTTTTTCTAGGATGAATTCAATGCATTCTTGCACATGAGTGTCTGATCCAACTTTTTCAAGGCCTGCAGCATCAGCACCTCTCCTGTCCATCACAGAAAAATGAAAAAGCTTACAGCACCTGGTATTCCCAGGCGGTCTCCCATCCAAGTACTAACCAGGCCCGACCCTGCTTAGCTTCCGAGATCGGACGAGATCGGGCGTGTTCAGGGTGGTATGGCCGTAAGCGACACTTGTGTGTTCAATCGGGCCTTTTAAAGACGTGGCATGGTGCAGCAAGAATGTGGCTGTAATTTTAACGTTGTTTATAGTTTTCGTCAAAGATTTTGTCATGGTTTTTTTCTATGATGAATTCAATGCATTCTTGCACATGAGTGTCTGATCAAACTTTTTCAAGGCCTGCAGCATCAGCACCTCTCCTGTCCATCACAGAAAAATTAAAAAGCTTACAGCACCTGGTATTCCCAGGCGGTCTCCCATCCAAGTACTAACCAGGCCCGACCCTGCTTAGCTTCCGAGATCGGACGAGATCGGGCGTGTTCAGGGTGGTATGGCCGTAAGCGACAGTTGTGTGTTCAATCGGGCCTTTTAAAAATGCATTTGGGCACTTTTTAATCTCTTCATATGTTACTGTGTTTTTTTTCTAGGATGAATTCAATGCATTCTTGCACATGAGTGTCTGATCCAACTTTTTCAAGGCCTGCAGCATCAGCACCTCTCCTGTCCATCACAGAAAAATGAAAAAGCTTACAGCACCTGGTATTCCCAGGCGGTCTCCCATCCAAGTACTAACCAGGCCCGACCCTGCTGAGCTTCCGAGATCGGACGAGATCGGGCGTGTTCAGGGTGGTATGGCCGTAAGCGACAGTTGTGTGTTCAATCGGGCCTTTTAAAGACGTGGCATGGTGCAGCAAGAATGTGGCTGTATTTTTAACGTTGTTTATAGTTTTCGTCAAAGATTTTGTCATGGTTTTTTTCTATGATGAATTCAATGCATTCTTGCACATGAGTGTCTGATCCAACTTTTTCAAGGCCTGCAGCATCAGCACCTCTCCTGTCCATCACAGAAAAATGAAAAAGCTTACAGCACCTGGTATTCCCAGGCGGTCTCCCATCCAAGTACTAACCAGGCCCGACCCTGCTTAGCTTCCGAGATCGGACGAGATCGGGCGTGTTCAGGGTGGTATGGCCGTAAGCGACAGTTGTGTGTTCAATCGGGCCTTTTAAAAATGCATTTGGGCACTTTTTAATCTCTTCATATGTTACTGTGTTTTTTTTCTAGGATGAATTCAATGCATTCTTGCACATGAGTGTCTGATCAAACTTTTTCAAGGCCTGCAGCATCAGCTCCTCTCCTGTCCATCACAGAAAAATGAAAAAGCTTACAGCACCTGGTATTCCCAGGCGGTCTCCCATCCAAGTACTAACCAGGCCCGACCCTGCTTAGCTTCCGAGATCGGACGAGATCGGGCGTGTTCAGGGTGGTATGGCCGTAAGCGACAGTTGTGTGTTCAATCGGGCCTTTTAAAAATGCATTTGGGCACTTTTTAATCTCTTCATATGTTACTGTGTTTTTTTTTTAGGATGAATTCAATGCATTCTTGCACATGAGTGTCTGATCAAACTTTTTCAAGGCCTGCAGCATCAGCACCTCTCCTGTCCATCACAGAAAAATGAAAAAGCTTACAGCACCTGGTATTCCCAGGCGGTCTCCCATCCAAGTACTAACCAGGCCCGACCCTGCTTAGCTTCCGAGATCGGACGAGATCGGGCGTGTTCAGGGTGGTATGGCCGTAAGCGACAGTTGTGTGTTCAATCGGGCCTTTTAAAAATGCATTTGGGCACTTTTTAATCTCTTCATATGTTACTGTGTTTTTTTTCTAGGATGAATTCAATGCATTCTTGCACATGAGTGTCTGATGAAACTTTTTCAAGGCCGGCAGCATCAGCACCTCTCCTGTCCATCACAGAAAAATGAAAAAGCTTACAGCACCTGGTATTCCCAGGCGGTCTCCCATCCAAGTACTAACCAGGCCCGACCCTGCTTAGCTTCCGAGATCGGACGAGATCGGGCGTGTTCAGGGTGGTATGGCCGTAAGAGACAGTTGTGTGTTCAATCGGGCCTTTTAAAAATGCATTTGGGCACTTTTTAATCTCTTCATATGTTACTGTGTTTTTTTTCTAGGATGAATTCAATGCATTCTTGCACATGAGTGTCTGATCAAACTTTTTCAAGGCCTGCAGCATCAGCACCTCTCCTGTCCATCACAGAAAAATTAAAAAGCTTACAGCACCTGGTATTCCCAGGCGGTCTCCCATCCAAGTACTAACCAGGCCCGACCCTGCTTAGCTTCCGAGATCGGACGAGATCGGCCGTGTTCAGGGTGGTATGGCCGTAAGCGACAGTTGTGTGTTCAATCGGGCCTTTTAAAAATGCATTTGGGCACTTTTTAATCTCTTCATATGTTACTGTGTTTTTTTTCTAGGATGAATTCAATGCATTCTTGCACATGAGTGTCTGATCAAACTTTTTCAAGGCCTGCAGCATCAGCACCTCTCCTGTCCATCACAGAAAAATGAAAAAGCTTACAGCACCTGGTATTCCCAGGCGGTCTCCCATCCAAGTACTAACCAGGCCCGACCCTGCTTAGCTTCCGAGATCGGACGAGATCGGGCGTGTTCAGGGTGGTATGGCCGTAAGCGACAGTTGTGTGTTCAATCGGGCCTTTTAAAAATGCATTTGGGCACTTTTTAATCTCTTCATATGTTACTGTGTTTTTTTTCTAGGATGAATTCAATGCATTCTTGCACATGAGTGTCTGATCAAACTTTTTCAAGGCCTGCAGCATCAGCACCTCTCCTGTCCATCACAGAAAAATGAAAAAGCTTACAGCACCTGGTATTCCCAGGCGGTCTCCCATCCAAGTACTAACCAGGCCCGACCCTGCTTAGCTTCCGAGATCGGACGAGATCAGGCGTGTTCAGGGTGGTATGGCCGTAAGCGACAGTTGTGTGTTCAATCGGGCCTTTTAAAAATGCATTTGGGCACTTTTTAATCTCTTCATATGTTACTGTGTTTTTTTTCTAGGATGAATTCAATGCATTCTTGCACATGAGTGTCTGATCCAACTTTTTCAAGGCCTGCAGCATCAGCACCTCTCCTGTCCATCACAGAAAAATGAAAAAGCTTACAGCACCTGGTATTCCCAGGCGGTCTCCCATCCAAGTACTAACCAGGCCCGACCCTGCTTAGCTTCCGAGATCGGACGAGATCGGGCGTGTTCAGGGTGGTATGGCCGTAAGCGACAGTTGTGTGTTCAATCGGGCCTTTTAAAAATGCATTTTGGCACTTTTTAATCTCTTCATATGTTACTGTGTTTTTTTTCTAGGATGAATTCAATGCATTCTTGCACATGAGTGTCTGATCAAACTTTTTCAAGGCCTGCAGCATCAGCACCTCTCCTGTCCATCACAGAAAAATGAAAAAGCTTACAGCACCTGGTATTCCCAGGCGGTCTCCCATCCAAGTACTAACCAGGCCCGACCCTGCTTAGCTTCCGAGATCGGACGAGATCGGGCGTGTTCAGGGTGGTATGGCCGTAAGCGACAGTTGTGTGTTCAATCGGGCCTTTTAAAGACGTGGCATGGTGCAGCAAGAATGTGGCTGTATTTTTGACGTTGTTTATAGTTTTCGTCAAAGATTTTGTCATGGTTTTTTTCTATGATGAATTCAATGCATTCTTGCACATGAGTGTCTGATCAAACTTTTTCAAGGCCTGCAGCATCAGCACCTCTCCTGTCCATCACAGAAAAATGAAAAAGCTTACAGCACCTGGTATTCCCAGGCGGTCTCCCATCCAAGTACTAACCAGGCCCGACCCTGCTTAGCTTCCGAGATCGGACGAGATCGGGCGTGTTCAGGGTGGTATGGCTGTAAGCGACAGTTGTGTGTTCAATCGGGCCTTTTAAAAATGCATTTGGGCACTTTTTAATCTCTTCATATGTTACTGTGTTTTTTTTCTAGGATGAATTCAATGCATTCTTGCACATGAGTGTCTGCTCAAACTTTTTCAAGGCCTGCAGCATCAGCACCTCTCCTGTCCATCACAGAAAAATGAAAAAGCTTACAGCACCTGGTATTCCCAGGCGGTCTCCCATCCAAGTACTAACCAGGCCCGACCCTGCTTAGCTTCCGAGATCGGACGAGATCGGGCGTGTTCAGGGTGGTATGGCCGTAAGCGACAGTTGTGTGTTCAATCGGGCCTTTTAAAGACTTGGCATGGTGCAGCAAGAATGTGGCTGTATTTTTAACGTTGTTTATAGTTTTCGTCAAAGATTTTGTCATGGTTTTTTTCTATGATGAATTCAATGCATTCTTGCACATGAGTGTCTGATCAAACTTTTTCAAGGCCTGCAGCATCAGCACCTCTCCTGTCCATCACAGAAAAATGAAAAAGCTTACAGCACCTGGTATTCCCAGGCGGTATCCCATCCAAGTACTAACCAGGCCCGACCCTGCTTAGCTTCCGAGATCAGACGAGATCGGGCGTGTTCAGGGTGGTATGGCCGTACGCGACAGTTGTGTGTTCAATCGGGCCTTTTAAAAATGCATTTTGGCACTTTTTAATCTCTTCATATTTTACTGTGTTTTTTTTCTAGGATGAATTCAATGCATTCTTGCACATGAGTGTCTGATCAAACTTTTTCAAGGCCTGCAGCATCAGCACCTCTCCTGTCCATCACAGAAAAATGAAAAAGGTTACAGCACCTGGTATTCCCAGGCGGTCTCCCATCCAAGTACTAACCAGGCCGGACCCTGCTTAGCTTCCGAGATCGGACGAGATCGGGCGTGTTCAGGGTGGTATGGCCGTAAGCGACAGTTGTGTGTTCAATCGGGCCTTTTAAAGACGTGGCATGGTGCAGCAAGAATGCGGTGGGGCATCTGCCCCACCACATTCTTGAATTTGGCTGTATTTTTAACGTTGTTTATAGTTTTCTTCAAAGATTTTGTCATGGTTTTTTTCTAGGATGAATTCAATGCATTCTTGCACATGAGTGTCTGATCAAACTTTTTCAAGGCCTGCAGCATCAGCACCTCTCCTGTCCATCACAGAAAAATGAAAAAGCTTACAGCACCTGGTATTCCCAGGCGGTCTCCCATCCAAGTACTAACCAGGCCCGACCCTGCTTAGCTTCCGAGATCAGACGAGATCGGGCGTGTTCAGGGTGGTATGGCCGTACGCGACAGTTGTGTGTTCAATCGGGCCTTTTAAAAATGCATTTTGGCACTTTTTAATCTCTTCATATTTTACTGTGTTTTTTTTCTAGGATGAATTCAATGCATTCTTGCACATGAGTGTCTGATCAAACTTTTTCAAGGCCTGCAGCATCAGCACCTCTCCTGTCCATCACAAAAAAATGAAAAAGCTTACAGCACCTGGTATTCCCAGGCGGTCTCCCATCCAAGTACTAACCAGGCCCGACCCTGCTTAGCTTCCGAGATCGGACGAGATCGGGCGTGTTCAGGGTGGTATGGCCGTAAGCGACAGTTGTGTGTTCAATCGGGCCTTTTAAAGACGTGGCATGGTGCAGCAAGAATGCGGTGGGGCATCTGCCCCACCACATTCTTGAATTTGGCTGTATTTTTAACGTTGTTTATAGTTTTCGTCAAAGATTTTGTCATGGTTTTTTTCTATGATGAATTCAATGCATTCTTGCACATGAGTGTCTGATCAAACTTTTTCAAGGCCTGCAGCATCAGCACCTCTCCTGTCCATCACAGAAAAATGAAAAAGCTTACAGCACCTGGTATTCCCAGGCGGTCTCCCATCCAAGTACTAACCAGGCCCAACCCTGCTTAGCTTCCGAGATCAGACGAGATCGGGCGTGTTCAGGGTGGTATGGCCGTACGCGACAGTTGTGTGTTCAATCGGGCCTTTTAAAAATGCATTTTGGCACTTTTTAATCTCTTCATATTTTACTGTGTTTTTTTTCTAGGATGAATTCAATGCATTCTTGCACATGAGTGTCTGATCCAACTTTTTCAAGGCCTGCAGCATCAGCACCTCTCCTGTCCATCACAGAAAAATGAAAAAGCTTACAGCACCTGGTATTCCCAGGCGGTCTCCCATCCAAGTACTAACCAGGCCCGACCCTGCTTAGCTTCCGAGATCGGACGAGATCGGGCGTGTTCAGGGTGGTATGGCCGTAAGCGACAGTTGTGTGTTCAATCGGGCCTTTTAAAAATGCATTTGGGCACTTTTTAATCTCTTCATATGTTACTGTGTTTTTTTTCTAGGATGAATTCAATGCATTCTTGCACATGAGTGTCTGATCCAACTTTTTCAAGGCCTGCAGCATCAGCACCTCTCCTGTCCATCACAGAAAAATGAAAAAGCTTACAGCACCTGGTATTCCCAGGCGGTCTCCCATCCAAGTACTAACCAGGCCCGACCCTGCTTAGCTTCCGAGATCTGACGAGATCGGGTGTGTTCAGGGTGGTATGGCCGTAAGCGACAGTTGTGTGTTCAATCGGGCCTTTTAAAGACGTGGCATGGTGCAGCAAGAATGTGATGGGGCATCTGCCCCACCACATTCTTGAATTTGGCTGTATTTTTAACGTTGTTTATAGTTTTCGTCAAAAATTTTGTCATGGTTTTTTTCTATGATGAATTCAATGCATTCTTGCACATGAGTGTCTGATCAAACTTTTTCAAGGCCTGCAGCATCAGCACCTCTCCTGTCCATCACAGAAAAATGAAAAAGCTTACAGCACCTGGTATTCCCAGGCGGTCTCCCATCCAAGTACTAACCAGGCCCTACCCTGCTTAGCTTCCGAGATCGGACGAGATCGGGCGTGTTCAGGGTGGTATGGCCGTAAGCGACAGTTGTGTGTTCAATCGGGCCTTTTAAAAATGCGTTTGGGCACTTTTTAATCTCTTCATATGTTACTGTGTTTTTTTTCTAGGATGAATTCAATGCATTCTTGCACATGAGTGTATGATCCAACTTTTTCAAGGCCTGCAGCATCAGCACCTCTCCTGTCCATCACAGAAAAATGAAAAAGCTTACAGCACCTGGTATTCCCAGGCGGTCTCCCATCCAAGTACTAACCAGGCCCGACCCTGCTTAGCTTCCGAGATCGGACGAGATCGGGCGTGTTCAGGGTGGTATGGCCGTAAGCGACAGTTGTGTGTTCAATCGGGCCTTTTAAAAATGCATTTGGGCACTTTTTAATCTCTTCATATGTTACTGTGTTTTTTTTCTAGGATGAATTCAATGCATTCTTGCACATGAGTGTCTGATCAAACTTTTTCAAGGCCTGCAGCATCAGCACCTCTCCTGTCCATCACAGAAAAATGAAAAAGCTTACAGCACCTGGTATTCCCAGGCGGTCTCCCATCCAAGTACTAACCAGGCCCGACCCTGCTTAGCTTCCGAGATCGGACGAGATCGGGCGTGTTCAGGGTGGTATGGCCGTAAGCGACAGTTGTGTGTTCAATCGGGCCTTTTAAAAATGCATTTGGGCACTTTTTAATCTCTTCATATGTTACTGTGTTTTTTTTCTAGGATGAATTCAATGCATTCTTGCACATGAGTGTCTGATCCAACTTTT
>NW_027211615.1:3150000-3180000 GCF_022749685.1 Semicossyphus pulcher
GCTTCCGAGATCGGACGAGATCGGGCGTGTTCAGGGTGGTATGGCCGTAAGCGACAGTTGTGTGTTCAATCGGGCCTTTTAAAGACGTGGCATGGTGCAGCAAGAATGTGATGGGGCATCTGCCCCACCACATTCTTGAATTTGGCTGTATTTTTAACGTTGTTTATAGTTTTCGTCAAAAATTTTTTCATGGTTTTTTTCTATGATGAATTCAATGCATTCTTGCACATGAGTGTCTGATCAAACTTTTTCAAGGCCTGCAGCATCAGCACCTCTCCTGTCCATCACAGAAAAATGAAAAAGCTTACAGCACCTGGTATTCCCAGGCGGTCTCCCATAGAAGTACTAACCAGGCCCGACCCTGCTTAGCTTCCGAGATCGGACGAGATCGGGCGTGTTCAGGGTGGTATGGCCGTAAGCGACAGTTGTGTGTTCAATCGGGCCTTTTAAAGACGTGGCATGGTGCAGCAAGAATGTGGTGGGGCATCTGTCTTACAGCACCTGGTATTCCCAGGCGGTCTCCCATCCAAGTACTAACCAGGCCCGACCCTGCTTAGCTTCCGAGATCGGACGAGATCGGGCGTGTTCAGGGTGGTATGGCCGTAAGCGACAGTTGTGTGTTCAATCGGGCCTTTTAAAGACGTGGCATGGTGCAGCAAGAATGTGGCTGTATTTTTAACGTTGTTTATAGTTTTCGTCAAAGATTTTGTCATGGTTTTTTTCTATGATGAATTCAATGCATTCTTGCACATGAGTGTCTGATCAAACTTTTTCAAGGCCTGCAGCATCAGCACCTCTCCTGTCCATCACAGAAAAATGAAAAAGCGTACAGCACCTGGTATTCCCAGGCGGTCTCCCATCCAAGTACTAACCAGGCCCGACCCTGCTTAGCTTCCGAGATCGGACGAGATCGGGCGTGTTCAGGGTGGTATGGCCGTAAGCGACAATTGTGTGTTCAATCGGGCCTTTTAAAAATGCATTTGGGCACTTTTTAATCTCTTCATATGTTACTGTGTTTTTTTTCTAGGATGAATTCAATGCATTCTTGCATGAGTGTCTGATCAAACTTTTTCAAGGCCTGCAGCATCAGCACCTCTCCTGTCCATCACAGAAAAATGAAAAAGCTTACAGCACCTGGTATTCCCAGGCGGTCTCCCATCCAAGTACTAACCAGGCCCGACCCTGCTTAGCTTCCGAGATCGGACGAGATCGGGCGTGTTCAGGGTGGTATGGCCGTAAGCGACAGTTGTGTGTTCAATCGGGCCTTTTAAAAATGCATTTGGGCACTTTTTAATCTCTTCATATGTTACTGTGTTTTTTTTCTAGGATGAATTCAATGCATTCTTGCACATGAGTGTCTGATCAAACTTTTTCAAGGCCTGCAGCATCAGCACCTCTCCTGTCCATCACAGAAAAATGAAAAAGCTTACAGCACCTGGTATTCCCAGGCGGTCTCCCATCCAAGTACTAACCAGGCCCGACCCTGCTTAGCTTCCGAGATCGGACGAGATCGGGCGTGTTCAGGGTGGTATGGCCGTAAGCGACAGTTGTGTGTTCAATCGGGCCTTTTAAAAATGCATTTGGGCACTTTTTAATCTCTTCATATGTTACTGTGTTTTTTTTCTAGGATGAATTCAATGCATTCTTGCACATGAGTGTCTGATCAAACTTTTTCAAGGCCTGCAGCATCAGCACCTCTCCTGTCCATCACAGAAAAATGAAAAAGCTTACAGCACCTGGTATTCCCAGGCGGTCTCCCATCCAAGTACTAACCAGGCCCGACCCTGCTTAGCTTCCGAGATCGGACGAGATCGGGCGTGTTCAGGGTGGTATGGCCGTAAGCGACAGTTGTGTGTTCAATCGGGCCTTTTAAAAATGCATTTGGGCACTTTTTAATCTCTTCATATGTTACTGTGTTTTTTTTCTAGGATGAATTCAATGCATTCTTGCACATGAGTGTCTGATCAAACTTTTTCAAGGCCTGCAGCATCAGCACCTCTCCTGTCCATCACAGAAAAATGAAAAAGCTTACAGCACCTGGTATTCCCAGGCGGTCTCCCATCCAAGTACTAACCAGGCCCGACCCTGCTTAGCTTCCGAGATCGGACGAGATCGGGCGTGTTCAGGGTGGTATGGCCGTAAGCGACAGTTGTGTGTTCAATCAGGCCTTTTAAAGACGTGGCATGGTGCAGCAAGAATGTGGCTGTATTTTTAACGTTGTTTATAGTTTTCGTAAAAAGATTTTGTCATGGTTTTATTCTATGATGAATTCAATGCATTCTTGCACATGAGTGTCTGATCAAACTTTTTCAAGGCCTGCAGCATCAGCACCTCTCCTGTCCATCACAGAAAAATGAAAGAGCTTACAGCACCTGGTATTCCCAGGCGGTCTCCCATCCAAGTACTAACCAGGCCCGACCCTGCTTAGCTTCCGAGATCGGACGAGATCGGGCGTGTTCAGGGTGGTATGGCCGTAAGCGACAGGTGTGTGTTCAATCGGGCCTTTTAAAAATGCATTTGGGCACTTTTTAATCTCTTCATATGTTACTGTGTTTTTTTTCTAGGATGAATTCAATGCATTCTTGCACATGAGTGTCTGATCCAACTTTTTCAAGGCCTGCAGCATCAGCACCTCTCCTGTCCATCACAGAAAAATGAAAAAGCTTACAGCACCTGGTATTCCCAGGCGGTCTCCCATCCAAGTACTAACCAGGCCCGACCCTGCTTAGCTTTCGAGATCGGACGAGATCGGGCGTGTTCAGGGTGGTATGGCCGTAAGCGACAGTTGTGTGTTCAATCGGGCCTTTTAAAAATGCATTTGGGCACTTTTTAATCTCTTCATATGTTACTGTGTTTTTTTTCTAGGATCAATTCAATGCATTCTTGCACATGAGTGTCTGATCAAACTTTTTCAAGGCCTGCAGCATCAGCACCTCTCCTGTCCATCACAGAAAAATGAAAAAGCTTACAGCACCTGGTATTCCCAGGCGGTCTCCCATCCAAGTACTAACCAGGCCCGACCCTGCTTAGCTTCCGAGATCGGACGAGATCGGGCGTGTTCAGGGTGGTATGGCCGTCAGCGACAGTTGTGTGTTCGATCGGGCCTTTTAAAGACGTGGCATGGTGCAGCAAGAATGTGGCTGTATTTTTAACGTTGTTTATAGTTTTCGTCAAAGATTTTGTCATGGTTTTTTTCTATGATGAATTCAATGCATTCTTGCACATGAGTGTCTGATCAAACTTTTTCAAGGCCTGCAGCATCAGCACCTCTCCTGTCCATCACAGAAAAATGAAAAAGCTTACAGCACCTGGTATTCCCAGGCGGTCTCCCATCCAAGTACTAACGAGGCCCGACCCTGCTTAGCTTCCGAGATCGGACGAGATCGGGCGTGTTCAGGGTGGTATGGCCGTAAGCGACAGTTGTGTGTTCAATTGGGCCTTTTAAAAATGCATTTGGGCACTTTTTAATCTCTTCATATTTTACTGTGTTTTTTTTCTAGGATGAATTCAATGCATTCTTGCACATGAGTGTCTGATCAAACTTTTTCAAGGCCTGCAGCATCAGCACCTCTCCTGTCCATCACAGAAAAATGAAAAAGCTTACAGCACCTGGTATTCCCAGGCGGTCTCCCATCCAAGTACTAACCAGGCCCGACCCTGCTTAGCTTCCGAGATCGGACGAGATTGGGCGTGTTCAGGGTGGTATGGCCGTAAGCGACAGTTGTGTGTTCAATCGGGCCTTTTAAAAATGCATTTGGGCACTCTTTAATCTCTTCATATGTTACTGTGTTTTTTTTCTAGGATGAATTCAATGCATTCTTGCACATGAGTGTCTGATCCAACTTTTTCAAGGCCTGCAGCATCAGCACCTCTCCTGTCCATCACAGAAAAATGAAAAAGCTTACAGCACCTGGTATTCCCAGGCGGTCTCCCATCCAAGTACTAACCAGGCCCGACCCTGCTTAGCTTCCGAGATCGGACGAGATCGGGCGTGTTCAGGGTGGTATGGCCGTAAGCGACAGTTGTGTGTTCAATCGGGCCTTTTAAAAATGCATTTGGGCACTTTTTAATCTCTTCATATGTTACTGTGTTTTTTTTCTAGGATGAATTCAATGCATTCTTGCACATGAGTGTCTGATCAAACTTTTTCAAGGCCTGCAGCATCAGCACCTCTCCTGTCCATCACAGAAAAATGAAAAAGCTTACAGCACCTGGTATTCCCAGGCGGTCTCCCATCCAAGTACTAACCAGGCCCGACCCTGCTTAGCTTCCGAGATCGGACGAGATCGGGCGTGTTCAGGGTGGTATGGCCGTAAGTGACAGTTGTGTGTTCAATCGGGCCTTTTAAAAATGCATTTGGGCACTTTTTAATCTCTTCATATGTTACTGTGTTTTTTTTCTAGGATGAATTCAATACATTCTTGCACATGAGTGTCTGATCAAACTTTTTCAAGGCCTGCAGCATCAGCACCTCTCCTGTCCATCACAGAAAAATGAAAAAGCTTACAGCACCTGGTATTCCCAGGCGGTCTCCCATCCAAGTACTAACCAGGCCCGACCCTGCTTAGCTTCCGAGATCGGACGAGATCGGGCGTGTTCAGGGTGGTATGGCCGTAAGCGACAGTTGTGTGTTCAATCGGGCCTTTTAAAGATGCATTTGGGCACTTTTTAATCTCTTCATATGTTACTGTGTTTTTTTTCTAGGATGAATTCAATGCATTCTTGCACATGAGTGTCTGATCAAACTTTTTCAAGGCCTGCAGCATCAGCACCTCTCCTGTCCATCACAGAAAAATGAAAAAGCTTACAGCACCTGGTATTCCCAGGCGGTCTCCCATCCAAGTACTAACCAGGCCCGACCCTGCTTAGCTTCCGAGATCGGACGAGATCGGGCGTGTTCAGGGTGGTATGGCCGTAAGCGACAGTTGTGTGTTCAATCAGGCCTTTTAAAGACGTGGCATGGTGCAGCAAGAATGTGGCTGTATTTTTAACGTTGTTTAGAATTTTCGTCAAAGATTTTGTCATGGTTTTTTTCTATGATGAATTCAATGCATTCTTGCACATGAGTGTCTGATCAAACTTTTTCAAGGCCTGCAGCATCAGCACCTCTCCTGTCCATCACAGAAAAATGAAAGAGCTTACAGCACCTGGTATTCCCAGGCGGTCTCCCATCCAAGTACTAACCAGGCCCGACTCTGCTTAGCTTCCGAGATCGGACGAGATCGGGCGTGTTCAGGGTGGTATGGCCGTAAGCGACAGTTGTGTGTTCAATCGGGCCTTTTAAAAATGCATTTGGGCACTTTTTAATCTCTTCATATGTTACTGTGTTTTTTTTCTAGGATGAATTCAATGCATTCTTGCACATGAGTGTCTGATCAAACTTTTTCAAGGCCTGCAGCATCAGCACCTCTCCTGTCCATCACAGAAAAATGAAAAAGCTTACAGCACCTGGTATTCCCAGGCGGTCTCCCATCCAAGTACTAACCAGGCCCGACCCTGCTTAGCTTTCGAGATCGGATGAGATCGGGCGTGTTCAGGGTGGTATGGCCGTAAGCGACAGTTGTGTGTTCAATCGGGCCTTTTAAAGACGTGGCATGGTGCAGCAAGAATGTGGCTGTATTTTTAACGTTGTTTATAGTTTTCGTCAAAGATTTTGTCATGGTTTTTTTCTATGATGAATTCAATGCATTCTTGCAAATGAGTGTCTGATCCAACTTTTTCAAGGCCTGCAGCATCAGCACCTCTCCTGTCCATCACAGAAAAATGAAAAAGCTTACAGCACCTGGTATTCCCAGGCGGTCTCCCATCCAAGTACTAACCAGGCCCGACCCTGCTTAGCTTCCGAGATCGGACGAGATCGGGCGTGTTCAGGGTGGTATGGCCGTAAGCGACAGTTGTGTGTTCAATCGGGCCTTTTAAAAATGCATTTGGGCACTTTTTAATCTCTTCATATGTTACTGTGTTTTTTTTCTAGGATGAATTCAATGCATTCTTGCACATGAGTGTCTGATCAAACTTTTTCAAGGCCTGCAGCATCAGCACCTCTCCTGTCCATCACAGAAAAATGAAAAAGCTTACAGCACCTGGTATTCCCAGGCGGTCTCCCATCCAAGTACTAACCAGGCCCGACCCTGCTTAGCTTCCGAGATCGGACGAAATCGGGCGTGTTCAGGGTGGTATGGCCGTAAGCAACAGTTGTGTGTTCAATTGGGCCTTTTAAAAATGCATTTGGGCACTTTTTAATCTCTTCATATTTTACTGTGTTTTTTTTCTAGGATGAATTCAATGCATTCTTGCACGAGTGTCTGATCAAACTTTTTCAAGGCCTGCAGCATCAGCACCTCTCCTGTCCATCACAGAAAAATGAAAAAGCTTACAGCACCTGGTATTCCCAGGCGGTCTCCCATCCAAGTACTAACCAGGCCCGACCCTGCTTAGCTTCCGAGATCGGACGAGATTGGGCGTGTTCAGGGTGGTATGGCCGTAAGCGACAGTTGTGTGTTCAATCGGGCCTTTTAAAAATGCATTTGGGCACTCTTTAATCTCTTCATATGTTACTGTGTTTTTTTTCTAGGATGAATTCAATGCATTCTTGCACATGAGTGTCTGATCAAACTTTTTCAAGGCCTGCAGCATCAGCACCTCTCCTGTCCATCACAGAAAAATGAAAAAGCTTACAGCACCTGGTATTCCCAGGCGGTCTCCCATCCAAGTACTAACCAGGCCGGACCCTGCTTAGCTTCCGAGATCGGACGAGATCGGGCGTGTTCAGGGTGGTATGGCCGTAAGCGAAAGTTGTGTGTTCGATCGGGCCTTTTAAAGACGTGGCATGGTGCAGCAAGAATGTGGCTGTATTTTTAACGTTGTTTAGAATTTTCGTCAAAGATTTTGTCATGGTTTTTTTCTATGATGAATTCAATGCATTCTTGCACATGAGTGTCTGATCAAACTTTTTCAAGGCCTGCAGCATCAGCACCTCTCCTGTCCATCACAGAAAAATGAAAAAGCTTACAGCACCTGGTATTCCCAGGCGGTCTCCCATCCAAGTACTAACCAGGCCCGACCCTGCTTAGCTTCCGAGATCGGACGAGATCGGGCATGTTCAGGGTGGTATGGCCGTAAGCGACAGTTGTGTGTTCAATCGGGCCTTTTAAAAATGCATTTGGGCACTTTTTAATCTCTTCATATGTTACTGTGTTTTTTTTCTAGGATGAATTCAATGCATTCTTGCACATGAGTGTCTGATCAAACTTTTTCAAGGCCTGCAGCATCAGCACCTCTCCTGTCCATCACAGAAAAATGAAAAAGCTTACAGCACCTGGTATTCCCAGGCGGTCTCCCATCCAAGTACTAACCAGGCCCGACCCTGCTTAGCTTCCGAGATCAGACAAGATCAGGCGTGTTCAGGGTGGTATGGCCATAAGCGACAGCTGTGTGTTCAATCGGGCCTTTTAAAAATGCATTTTGGCACTTTTTAATCTCTTCATATTTTACTGTGTTTTTTTTCTAGGATGAATTCAATGCATTCTTGCACATGAGTGTCTGATAAAACTTTTTCAAGGCCTGCAGCATCAGCACCTCTCCTGTCCATCACAGAAAAATGAAAAAGCTTACAGCACCTGGTATTCCCAGGCGGTCCCCATCCAAGTACTAACCAGGCCCGACCCTGCTTAGCTTCCGAGATCGGACGAGATCGGGCGTGTTCAGGGTGGTATGGCCGTAAGCGAAAGTTGTGTGTTCGATCGGGCCTTTTAAAGACGTGGCATGGTGCAGCAAGAATGTGGCTGTATTTTTAACGTTGTTTAGAATTTTCGTCAAAGATTTTGTCATGGTTTTTTTCTATGATGAATTCGATGCATTCTTGCACATGAGTGTCTGATCCAACTTTTTCAAGGCCTGCAGCATCAGTACCTCTCCTGTCCATCACAGAAAAATGAAAAAGCTTACAGCACCTGGTATTCCCAGGCGGTCTCCCATCCAAGTACTAACCAGGCCCGACCCTGCTTAGCTTCCGAGATCGGACGAGATCGGGCGTGTTCAGGGTGGTATGGCCGTAAGCAACAGTTGTGTGTTCAATCGGGCCTTTTAAAAATGCATTTGGGCACTTTTTAATCTCTTCATATGTTACTGAGTTTTTTTTCTAGGATGAATTCAATGCATTCTTGCACATGAGTGTCTGATCAAACTTTTTCAAGGCCTGCAGCATCAGTACCTCTCCTGTCCATCACAGAAAAATGAAAAAGCTTACAGCACCTGGTATTCCCAGGCGGTCTCCCATCCAAGTACTAACCAGGCCCGACCCTGCTTAGCTTCCGAGATCGGACGAGATCGGGCATGTTCAGGGTGGTATGGCCGTAAGCGACAGTTGTGTGTTCAATCGGGCCTTTTAAAAATGCATTTGGGCACTTTTTAATCTCTTCATATGTTACTGTGTTTTTTTTCTAGGATGAATTCAATGCATTCTTGCACATGAGTGTCTGATCAATCTTTTTCAAGGCCTGCAGCATCAGCTCCTCTCCTGTCCATCACAGAAAAATGAAAAAGCTTACAGCACCTGGTATTCCCAGGCGGTCTCCCATCCAAGTACTAACCAGGCCCGACCCTGCTTAGCTTCCGAGATCGGACGAGATCGGGCGTGTTCAGGGTGGTATGGCCGTAAGCGACAGTTGTGTGTTCAATCGGGCCTTTTAAAAATGCATTTGGGCACTTTTTAATCTCTTCATATGTTACTGTGTTTTTTTTCTAGGATGAATTCAATGCATTCTTGCACATGAGTGTCTGATCAAACTTTTTCAAGGCCTGCAGCATCAGCACCTCTCCTGTCCATCACAGAAAAATGAAAAAGCTTACAGCACCTGGTATTCCCAGGCGGTCTCCCATCCAAGTACTAACCAGGCCCGACCCTGCTTAGCTTCCGAGATCGGACGAGATCGGGCGTGTTCAGGGTGGTATGGCCGTAAGCGACAGTTGTGTGTTCAATCGGGCCTTTTAAAAATGCATTTGGGCACTTTTTAATCTCTTCATATGTTACTGTGTTTTTTTTCTAGGATGAATTCAATGCATTCTTGCACATGAGTGTCTGATCAAACTTTTTCAAGGCCGGCAGCATCAGCACCTCTCCTGTCCATCACAGAAAAATGAAAAAGCTTACAGCACCTGGTATTCCCAGGCGGTCTCCCATCCAAGTACTAACCAGGCCCGACCCTGCTTAGCTTCCGAGATCGGACGAGATCGGGCGTGTTCAGGGTGGTATGGCCGTAAGAGACAGTTGTGTGTTCAATCGGGCCTTTTAAAAATGCATTTGGGCACTTTTTAATCTCTTCATATGTTACTGTGTTTTTTTTCTAGGATGAATTCAATGCATTCTTGCACATGAGTGTCTGATCAAACTTTTTCAAGGCCTGCAGCATCAGCACCTCTCCTGTCCATCACAGAAAAATGAAAAAGCTTACAGCACCTGGTATTCCCAGGCGGTCTCCCATCCAAGTACTAACCAGGCCCGACCCTGCTTAGCTTCCGAGATCGGACGAGATCGGGCGTGTTCAGGGTGGTATGGCCGTAAACGACAGTTGTGTGTTCAATCGGGCCTTTTAAAAATGCATTTGGGCACTTTTTAATCTCTTCATATGTTACTGTGTTTTTTTTCTAGGATGAATTCAATGCATTCTTGCACATGAGTGTCTGATCCAACTTTTTCAAGGCCTGCAGCATCAGCACCTCTCCTGTCCATCACAGAAAAATGAAAAAGCTTACAGCACCTGGTATTCCCAGGCGGTCTCCCATCCAAGTACTAACCAGGCCCGACCCTGCTTAGCTTCCGAGATCGGACGAGATCGGGCGTGTTCAGGGTGGTATGGCCGTAAGCGACAGTTGTGTGTTCAATCGGGCCTTTTAAAAATGCATTTGGGCACTTTTTAATCTCTTCATATGTTACTGTGTTTTTTTTCTAGGATGAATTCAATGCATTCTTGCACATGAGTGTCTGATCAAACTTTTTCAAGGCCTGCAGCATCAGCACCTCTCCTGTCCATCACAGAAAAATGAAAAAGCTTACAGCACCTGGTATTCCCAGGCGGTCTCCCATCCAAGTACTAACCAGGCCCGACCCTGCTTAGCTTCCGAGATCGGACGAGATCGGGCATGTTCAGGGTGGTATGGCCGTAAGCGACAGTTGTGTGTTCAATCGGGCCTTTTAAAAATGCATTTGGGCACTTTTTAATCTCTTCATATGTTACTGTGTTATTTTTCTAGGATGAATTCAATGCATTCTTGCACATGAGTGTCTGATCAAACTTTTTCAAGGCCTGCAGCATCAGCACCTCTCCTGTCCATCACAGAAAAATGAAAAAGCTTACAGCACCTGGTATTCCCAGGCGGTCTCCCATCCAAGTACTAAACAGGCCCGACCCTGCTTAGCTTCCGAGATCGGACGAGATCGGGCGTGTTCAGGGTGGTATGGCCGTAAGCGACAGTTGTGTGTTCAATCGGGCCTTTTAAAAATGCATTTGGGCACTTTTTAATCTCTTCATATGTTACTGTGTTTTTTTTCCAGGATGAATTCAATGCATTCTTGCACATGAGTGTCTGATCAAACTTTTTCAAGGCCTGCAGCATCAGCACCTCTCCTGTCAATCACAGAAAAATGAAAAAGCTTACAGCACCTGGTATTCCCAGGCGGTCTCCCATCCAAGTACTAACCAGACCCGACCCTGCTTAGCTTCCGTGATCGGACGAGATCGGGCGTGTTCAGGGTGGTATGGCCGTAAGCGACAGTTGTGTGTTCAATCGGGCCTTTTAAAAATGCATTTGGGCACTTTTTAATCTCTTCATATGTTACTGTGTTTTTTTTCTAGGATGAATTCAATGCATTCTTGCACATGAGTGTCTGATCTAACTTTTTCAAGGCCTGCAGCATCAGCACCTCTCCTGTCCATCACAGAAAAATGAAAAAGCTTACAGCACCTGGTATTCCCAGGCGGTCTCCCATCCAAGTACTAACCAGGCCCGACCCTGCTTAGCTTGCGAGATCGGACGAGATCGGGCGTGTTCAGGGTGGTATGGCCGTAAGCGACAGTTGTGTGTTCAATCGGGCCTTTTAAAAATGCATTTGGGCACTTTTTAATCTTTTCATATGTTACTGTGTTTTTTTTCTAGGATGAATTCAATGCATTCTTGCACATGAGTGTCTGATCAAACTTTTTCAAGGCCTGCAGCATCAGCACATCTCCTGTCCATCACAGAAAAATGAAAAAGCTTACAGCACCTGGTATTCCCAGGCGGTCTCCCATCCAAGTACTAACCAGGCCCGACCCTGCTTAGCTTCCGAGATCGGACGAGATCGGGTGTGTTCAGGGTGGTATGGCCGTAAGCGACAATTGTGTGTTCAATCGGGCCTTTTAAAGACGTGGCATGGTGCAGCAAGAATGTGGTGGGGCATCTGTCTTACAGCACCTGGTATTCCCAGGCGGTCTCCCATCCAAGTACTAACCAGGCCCGACCCTGCTTAGCTTCCGAGATCGGACGAGATCGGGCGTGTTCAGGGTGGTATGGCCGTAAGCGACAGTTGTGTGTTCAATCGGGCCTTTTAAAAATGCATTTGGGCACTTTTTAATCTCTTCATATGTTACTGTGTTTTTTTTCTAGGATGAATTCAATGCATTCTTGCACATGAGTGTCTGATCAAACTTTTTCAAGGCCTGCAGCATCAGCACCTCTCCTGTCCATCACAGAAAAATGAAAAAACTTACAGCACCTGGTATTCCCAGGCGGTCTCCCATCCAAGTACTAACCAGGCCCGACCCTGCTTAGCTTCCGAGATCGGATGAGATCGGGCGTGTTCAGGGTGGTATGGCCGTAAGCGACAGTTGTGTGTTCAATCAGGCCTTTTAAAAATGCATTTGGGCACTTTTTAATCTCTTCATATGTTACTGTGTTTTTTTTCCAGGATGAATTCAATGCATTCTTGCACATGAGTGTCTGATCAAACTTTTTCAAGGCCTGCAGCATCAGCACCTCTCCTGTCCATCACAGAAAAATGAAAAAGCTTACAGCACCTGGTATTCCCAGGCGGTCTCCCATCCAAGTACTAACCAGGCCCGACCCTGCTTAGCTTCCGAGATCGGACGAGATCGGGCGTGTTCAGGGTGGTATGGCCGTAAGCGACAGTTGTGTGTTCAATCGGGCCTTTTAAAAATGCATTTGGGCACTTTTTAATCTCTTCATATGTTACTGTGTTTTTTTTCTAGGATGAATTCAATGCATTCTTGCACATGAGTGTCTGATCAAACTTTTTCAAGGCCTGCAGCATCAGCTCCTCTCCTGTCCATCACAGAAAAATGAAAAAGTTTACAGCACCTGGTATTCCCAGGCGGTCTCCCATCCAAGTACTAACCAGGCCCGACCCTGCTTAGCTTCCGAGATCGGACGAGATCGGGCGTGTTCAGGGTGGTATGGCCGTAAGCGACAGTTGTGTGTTCAATCGGGCCTTTTAAAGACGTGGCATGGTGCAGCAAGAATGTGGCTGTATTTTTAACGTTGTTTATAGCTTTCGTCAAAGATTTTGTCATGGTTTTTTTCTATGATGAATTCAATGCATTCTTGCACATGAGTGTCTGATCCAACTTTTTCAAGGCCTGCAGCATCAGCACCTCTCCTGTCCATCACAGAAAAATGAAAAAGCTTACAGCACCTGGTATTCCCAGGCGGTCTCCCATCCAAGTACTAACCAGGCCCGACCCTGCTTAGCTTCCGAGATCGGACGAGATCGGACGTGTTCAGGGTAGTATGGCCGTAAGCGACAGTTGTGTGTTCAATCGGGCCTTTTAAAAATGCATTTGGGCACTTTTTAATCTCTTCATATGTTACTGTGTTTTTTTTCTAGGATGAATTCAATGCATTCTTGCACATGAGTGTCTGATCAAACTTTTTCAAGGCCTGCAGCATCAGCACCTCTCCTGTCCATCACAGAAAAATGAAAAAGGTTACAGCACCTGGTATTCCCAGGCGGTCTCCCATCCAAGTACTAACCAGGCCCGACCCTGCTTAGCTTCCGAGATCGGACGAGATCGGGCGTGTTCAGGGTGGTATGGCCGTAAGCGACAGTTGTGTGTTCAATCGGGCCTTTTAAAAATGCATTTGGGCACTTTTTAATCTCTTCATATGTTACTGTGTTTTTTTTCTAGGATGAATTCAATGCATTCTTGCACATGAGTGTCTGATCAAACTTTTTCAAGGCCTGCAGCATCAGCACCTCTCCTGTCCATCACAGAAAAATGAAAAAGCTTACAGCACCTGGTATTCCCAGGCGGTCTCCCATCCAAGTACTAACCAGGCCCGACCCTGTTTAGCTTCCGAGATCGGACGAGATCGGGCGTGTTCAGGGTGGTATGGCCGTAAGCGACAGTTGTGTGTTCAATCGGGCCTTTTAAAAATGCATTTGGGCACTTTTTAATCTCTTCATATGTTACTGTGTTTTTTTTCTAGGATGAATTCAATGCATTCTTGCACGAGTGTCTGATCAAACTTTTTCAAGGCCTGCAGCATCAGCACCTCTCCTGTCCATCACAGAAAAATGAAAAAGCTTACAGCACCTGGTATTCCCAGGCGGTCTCCCATCCAAGTACTAACCAGGCCCGACCCTGCTTAGCTTCCGAGATCGGATGAGATCGGGCGTGTTCAGGGTGGTATGGCCGTAAGCGACAGTTGTGTGTTCAATCAGGCCTTTTAAAGACGTGGCATGGTGCAGCAAGAATGTGGCTGTATTTTTAACGTTGTTTATAGTTTTCGTCAAAGATTTTGTCATGGTTTTTTTCTATGATGAATTCAATGCATTCTTGCACATGAGTGTCTGATCAAACTTTTTCAAGGCCTGCAGCATCAGCACCTCTCCTGTCCATCACAGAAAAATGAAAAAGCTTACAGCACCTGGTATTCCCAGGCGGTCTCCCATCCAAGTACTAACCAGGCCCGACCCTGCTTAGCTTTCGAGATCGGATGAGATCGGGCGTGTTCAGGGTGGTATGGCCGTAAGCGACAGTTGTGTGTTCAATCGGGCCTTTTAAAGACGTGGCATGGTGCAGCAAGAATGTGGCTGTATTTTTAACGTTGTTTATAGTTTTCGTCAAAGATTTTGTCATGGTTTTTTTCTATGATGAATTCAATGCATTCTTGCAAATGAGTGTCTGATCCAACTTTTTCAAGGCCTGCAGCATCAGCACCTCTCCTGTCCATCACAGAAAAATGAAAAAGCTTACAGCACCTGGTATTCCCTGGCGGTCTCCCATCCAAGTACTAACCAGGCCCGACCCTGCTTAGCTTCCGAGATCGGACGAGATCGGGCGTGTTCAGGGTGGTATGGCCGTAAGCGACAGTTGTGTGTTCAATCGGGCCTTTTAAAAATGCATTTGGGCACTTTTTAATCTCTTCATATGTTACTGTGTTTTTTTTCTAGGATGAATTCAATGCATTCTTGCACATGAGTGTCTGATCAAACTTTTTCAAGGCCTGCAGCATCAGCACCTCTCCTGTCCATCACAGAAAAATGAAAAAGCTTACAGCACCTGGTATTCCCAGGCGGTCTCCCATCCAAGTACTAACCAGGCCCGACCCTGCTTAGCTTCCGAGATCGGACGAAATCGGGCGTGTTCAGGGTGGTATGGCCGTAAGCAACAGTTGTGTGTTCAATTGGGCCTTTTAAAAATGCATTTGGGCACTTTTTAATCTCTTCATATTTTACTGTGTTTTTTTTCTAGGATGAATTCAATGCATTCTTGCACGAGTGTCTGATCAAACTTTTTCAAGGCCTGCAGCATCAGCACCTCTCCTGTCCATCACAGAAAAATGAAAAAGCTTACAGCACCTGGTATTCCCAGGCGGTCTCCCATCCAAGTACTAACCAGGCCCGACCCTGCTTAGCTTCCGAGATCGGACGAGATCGGGCGTGTTCAGGGTGGTATGGCCGTAAGCGACAGTTGTGTGTTCAATCAGGCCTTTTAAAGACGTGGCATGGTGCAGCAAGAATGTGGCTGTATTTTTAACGTTGTTTATAGTTTTCGTCAAAGATTTTGTCATGGTTTTTTTCTATGATGAATTCAATGCATTCTTGCACATGAGTGTCTGATCAAACTTTTTCAAGGCCTGCAGCATCAGCACCTCTCCTGTCCATCACAGAAAAATTAAAAAGCTTACAGCACCTGGTATTCCCAGGCGGTCTCCCATCCAAGTACTAACCAGACCCGACCCTGCTTAGCTTCCGAGATCGGACGAGATCGGGCGTGTTCAGGGTGGTATGGCCGTAAACGACAGTTGTGTGTTCAATCGGGCCTTTTAAAAATGCATTTGGGCACTTTTTAATCTCTTCATATGTTACTGTGTTTTTTTTCTAGGATGAATTCAATGCATTCTTGCACATGAGTGTCTGATCCAACTTTTTCAAGGCCTGCAGCATCAGCACCTCTCCTGTCCATCACAGAAAAATTAAAAAGCTTACAGCACCTGGTATTCCCAGGCGGTCTCCCATCCAAGTACTAACCAGGCCCGACCCTGCTTAGCTTCCGAGATCGGACGAGATCGGGCGTGTTCAGGGTGGTATGGCCGTAAGCGACAGTTGTGTGTTCAATCGGGCCTTTTAAAAATGCATTTGGGCACTTTTTAATCTCTTCATATGTTACTGTGTTTTTTTTCTAGGATGAATTCAATGCATTCTTGCACATGAGTGTCTGATCAAACTTTTTCAAGGCCTGCAGCATCAGCACCTCTCCTGTCCATCACAGAAAAATGAAAAAGCTTACAGCACCTGGTATTCCCAGGCGGTCTCCCATCCAAGTACTAACCAGGCCCGACCCTGCTTAGCTTCCGAGATCGGACGAGATCGGGCATGTTCAGGGTGGTATGGCCGTAAGCGACAGTTGTGTGTTCAATCGGGCCTTTTAAAAATGCATTTGGGCACTTTTTAATCTCTTCATATGTTACTGTGTTATTTTTCTAGGATGAATTCAATGCATTCTTGCACATGAGTGTCTGATCAAACTTTTTCAAGGCCTGCAGCATCAGCACCTCTCCTGTCCATCACAGAAAAATGAAAAAGCTTACAGCACCTGGTATTCCCAGGCGGTCTCCCATCCAAGTACTAAACAGGCCCGACCCTGCTTAGCTTCCGAGATCAGACGAGATCGGGCGTGTTCAGGGTGGTATGGCCGTAAGCGACAGTTGTGTGTTCAATCGGGCCTTTTAAAAATGCATTTGGGCACTTTTTAATCTCTTCATATGTTACTGTGTTTTTTTTCTAGGATGAATTCAATGCATTCTTGCACATGAGTGTCTGATCCAACTTTTTCAAGGCCTGCAGCATCAGCACCTCTCCTGTCCATCACAGAAAAATGAAAAAGCTTACAGCACCTGGTATTCCCAGGCGGTCTCCCATCCAAGTACTAACCAGGCCCGACCCTGGTTAGCTTCCGTGATCGGACGAGATCGGGCGTGTTCAGGGTGGTATGGCCGTAAGCGACAGTTGTGTGTTCAATCGGGCCTTTTAAAAATGCATTTGGGCACTTTTTAATCTCTTCATATGTTACTGTGTTTTTTTTCTAGGATGAATTCAATGCATTCTTGCACATGAGTGTCTGATCAAACTTTTTCAAGGCCTGCAGCATCAGCACCTCTCCTGTCCATCACAGAAAAATGAAAAAGCTTACAGCACCTGGTATTCCCAGGCGGTCTCCCATCCAAGTACTAACCAGGCCCGACCCTGCTTAGCTTCCGAGATCGGACGAGATCGGGCGTGTTCAGGGTGGTATGGCCGTAAGCGACAGTTGTGTGTTCAATCGGGCCTTTTAAAGACGTGGCATGGTGCAGCAAGAATGTGGTGGGGCATCTGTCTTACAGCACCTGGTATTCCCAGGCGGTCTCCCATCCAAGTACTAACCAGGCCCGACCCTGCTTAGCTTCCGAGATCGGACGAGATCGGGCGTGTTCAGGGTGGTATGGCCGTAAGCGACAGTTGTGTGTTCAATCGGGCCTTTTAAAAATGCATTTGGGCACTTTTTAATCTCTTCATATGTTACTGTGTTTTTTTTCTAGGATGAATTCAATGCATTCTTGCACATGAGTGTCTGATCAAACTTTTTCAAGGCCTGCAGCATCAGTACCTCTCCTGTCCATCACAGAAAAATGAAAAAGCTTACAGCACCTGGTATTCCCAGGCGGTCTCCCATCCAAGTACTAACCAGGCCCGACCCTGCTTAGCTTCCGAGATCGGACGAGATCGGGCGTGTTCAGGGTGGTATGGCCGTAAGCGACAGTTGTGTGTTCAATCGGGCCTTTTAAAAATGCATTTGGGCACTTTTTAATCTCTTCATATGTTACTGTGTTTTTTTTCTAGGATGAATTCAATGCATTCTTGCACATGAGTGTCTGATCCAACTTTTTCAAGGCCTGCAGCATCAGCTCCTCTCCTGTCCATCACAGAAAAATGAAAAAGCTTACAGCACCTGGTATTCCCAGGCGGTCTCCCATCCAAGTACTAACCAGGCCCGACCCTGCTTAGCTTCCGAGATCGGACGAGATCGGGCGTGTTCAGGGTGGTATGGCCGTAAGCGACAGTTGTGTGTTCAATCGGGCATTTAAAAATGCATTTGGGCACTTTTTAATCTCTTCATGTGTTACTGTGTTTTTTTTCTAGGATGAATTCAATGCATTCTTGCACATGAGTGTCTGATCAAACTTTTTCAAGGCCTGCAGCATCAGCACCTCTCCTGTCCATCACAGAAAAATGAAAAAGCTTACAGCACCTGGTATTCCCAGGCGGTCTCCCATCCAAGTACTAACCAGGCCCGACCCTGCTTAGCTTCCGAGATCGGACGAGATCGGGCGTGTTCAGGGTGGTATGGCCGTAAGCGACAGTTGTGTGTTCAATCGGGCCTTTTAAAAATGCATTTGGGCACTTTTTAATCTCTTCATATGTTACTGTGTTTTTTTTCTAGGATGAATTCAATGCATTCTTGCACATGAGTGTCTGATCAAACTTTTTCAAGGCCTGCGGCATCAGCACCTCTCCTGTCCATCACAGAAAAATGAAAAAGCTTACAGCACCTGGTATTCCCAGGCGGTCTCCCATCCAAGTACTAACCAGGCCCGACCCTGCTTAGCTTCCGAGATCGGAGGAGATCGGGCGTGTTCAGGGTGGTATGGCCGTAAGCGACAGTTGTGTGTTCAATCGGGCCTTTTAAAAATGCATTTGGGCACTTTTTAATCTCTTCATATGTTACTGTGTTTTTTTTCTTGGATGAATTCAATGCATTCTTGCACATGAGTGTCTGATCAAACTTTTTCAAGGCCTGCAGCATCAGCACCTCTCCTGTCCATCACAGAAAAATGAAAAAGCTTACAGCACCTGGTATTCCCAGGCGGTCTCCCATCCAAGTACTAACCAGGCCCGACCCTGCTTAGCTTCCGAGATCGGACGAGATCGGGCGTGTTCAGGGTGGTATGGCCGTAAGCGACAGTTGTGTGTTCAATCGGGCCTTTTAAAGACGTGGCATGGTGCAGCAAGAATGTGGCTGTATTTTTAACGTTGTTTATAGTTTTCGTCAAAGATTTTGTCATGGTTTTTTTCTATGATGAATTCAATGCATTCTTGCACATGAGTGTCTGATCAAACTTTTTCAAGGCCTGCAGCATCAGCACCTCTCCTGTCCATCACAGAAAAATGAAAAAGCTTACAGCACCTGGTATTCCCAGGCGGTCTCCCATCCAAGTACTAACCAGGCCCGACCCTGCTTAGCTTCCGAGATCGGACGAGATCGGGCGTCTTCAGGGTGGTATGGCCGTAAGCGACAGTTGTGTGTTCAATCGGGCCTTTTAAAAATGCATTTGGGCACTTTTTAATCTCTTCATATGTTACTGTGTTTTTTTTCTAGGATGAATTCAATGCATTCTTGCACATGAGTGTCTGATCAAAGTTTTTCAAGGCCTGCAGCATCAGCACCTCTCCTGTCCATCACAGAAAAATGAAAAAGCTTACAGCACCTGGTATTCCCAGGCGGTCTCCCATCCAAGTACTAACCAGGCCCGACCCTGCTTAGCTTCCGAGATCGGACGAGATCGGGCGTGTTCAGGGTGGTATGGCCGTAAGCGACAGTTGTGTGTTCAATCGGGCCTTTTAAAAATGCATTTTGGCACTTTTTAATCTCTTCATATGTTACTGTGTTTTTTTTCTAGGATGAATTCAATGCATTCTTGCACATGAGTGTCTGATCAAACTTTTTCAAGGCCTGCAGCATCAGCACCTCTCCTGTCCATCACAGAAAAATGAAAAAGCTTACAGCACCTGGTATTCCCAGGCGGTCTCCCATCCAAGTACTAACCAGGCCCGACCCTGCTTAGCTTCCGAGATCGGACGAGATCGGGCGTGTTCAGGGTGGTATGGCCGTAAGCGACAGTTGTGTGTTCAATCGGGCCTTTTAAAGACGTGGCATGGTGCAGCAAGAATGTGGCTGTATTTTTAACGTTGTTTATAGTTTTCGTCAAAGATTTTGTCATGGTTTTTTTCTATGATGAATTGAATGCATTCTTGCACATGAGTGTCTGATCAAACTTTTTCAAGGCCTGCAGCATCAGCACCTCTCCTGTCCATCACAGAAAAATGAAAAAGCTTACAGCACCTGGTATTCCCAGGCGGTCTCCCATCCAAGTACTAACCAGGCCCGACCCTGCTTAGCTTCCGAGATCGGACGAGATCGGGCGTGTTCAGGGTGGTATGGCCGTAAGCGACAGTTGTGTGTTCAATCGGGCCTTTTAAAAATGCATTTGGGCACTTTTTAATCTCTTCATATGTTACTGTGTTTTTTTTCTAGGATGAATTCAATGCATTCTTGCACATGAGTGTCTGATCCAACTTTTTCAAGGCCTGCAGCATCAGCACCTCTCCTGTCCATCACAGAAAAATGAAAAAGCTTACAGCACCTGGTATTCCCAGGCGGTCTCCCATCCAAGTACTAAACAGGCCCGACCCTGCTTAGCTTCCGAGATCGGACGAGATCGGGCGTGTTCAGGGTGGTATGGCCGTAAGCGACAGTTGTGTGTTCAATCGGGCCTTTTAAAAATGCATTTGGGCACTTTTTAATCTCTTCATATGTTACTGTGTTTTTTTTCTAGGATGAATTCAATGCATTCTTGCACATGAGTGTCTGATCCAACTTTTTCAAGGCCTGCAGCATCAGCACCTCTCCTGTCCATCACAGAAAAATGAAAAAGCTTACAGCACCTGGTATTCCCAGGCGGTCTCCCATCCAAGTACTAACCAGGCCCGACCCTGCTTAGCTTCCGAGATTGGACGAGATTGGGCGTGTTCAGGGTGGTATGGCCGTAAGCGACAGTTGTGTGTTCAATCGGGCCTTTTAAAAATGCATTTGGGCACTTTTTAATCTCTTCATATGTTACTGTGTTTTTTTTCTAGGATGAATTCAATGCATTCTTGCACATGAGTGTCTGATCAAACTTTTTCAAGGCCTGCAGCATCAGCACCTCTCCTGTCCATCACAGAAAAATGAAAAAGCTTACAGCACCTGGTATTCCCAGGCGGTCTCCCATCCAAGTACTAACCAGGCCCGACCCTGCTTAGCTTCCGAGATCGGACGAGATCGGGCATGTTCAGGGTGGTATGGCCGTAAGCGACAGTTGTGTGTTCAATCGGGCCTTTTAAAAATGCATTTGGGCACTTTTTAATCTCTTCATATGTTACTGTGTTTTTTTTCTAGGATGAATTCAATGCATTCTTGCACATGAGTGTCTGATCAAACTTTTTCAAGGCCTGCAGCATCAGCACCTCTCCTGTCCATCACAGAAAAATGAAAAAGCTTACAGCACCTGGTATTCCCAGGCGGTCTCCCATCCAAGTACTAACCAGGCCCGACCCTGCTTAGCTTCCGAGATCGGACGAGATCGGGCGTGTTCAGGGTGGTATGGCCGTAAGCGACAGTTGTGTGTTCAATCGGGCCTTTTAAAAATGCATTTGGGCACTTTTTAATCTCTTCATATGTTACTGTGTTTTTTTTCTAGGATGAATTCAATGCATTCTTGCACATGAGTGTCTGATCCAACTTTTTCAAGGCCTGCAGCATCAGCACCTCTCCTGTCCATCACAGAAAAATGAAAAAGCTTACAGCACCTGGTATTCCCAGGCGGTCTCCCATCCAAGTACTAACCAGGCCCGACCCTGCTTAGCTTCCGAGATCGGACGAGATCGGGCGTGTTCAGGGTGGTATGGCCGTAAGCGACAGTTGTGTGTTCAATCGGGCCTTTTAAAAATGCATTTGGGCACTTTTTAATCTCTTCATATGTTACTGTGTTTTTTTTCTAGGATGAATTCAATGCATTCTTGCACATGAGTGTCTGATCAAACTTTTTCAAGGCCTGCAGCATCAGCACCTCTCCTGTCCATCACAGAAAAATGAAAAAGCTTACAGCACCTGGTATTCCCAGGCGGTCTCCCATCCAAGTACTAACCAGGCCCGACCCTGCTTAGCTTCCGAGATCGGACGAGATCGGGCGTGTTCAGGGTGGTATGGCCGTAAGCGACAGTTGTGTGTTCAATCGGGCCTTTTAAAAATGCATTTGGGCACTTTTTAATCTCTTCATATGTTACTGTGTTTTTTTTCTAGGATGAATTCAATGCATTCTTGCACATGAGTGTCTGATCCAACTTTTTCAAGGCCTGCAGCATCAGCACCTCTCCTGTCCATCACAGAAAAATGAAAAAGCTTACAGCACCTGGTATTCCCAGGCGGTCTCCCATCCAAGTACTAACCAGGCCCGACCCTGCTTAGCTTCCGAGATCGGACGAGATCGGGCGTGTTCAGGGTGGTATGGCCGTAAGCGACAGTTGTGTGTTCAATCGGGCCTTTTAAAAATGCATTTGGGCACTTTTTAATCTTTTCATATGTTACTGTGTTTTTTTTCTAGGATGAATTCAATGCATTCTTGCACATGAGTGTCTGATCAAACTTTTTCAAGGCCTGCAGCATCAGCACCTCTCCTGTCCATCACAGAAAAATGAAAAAGCTTACAGCACCTGGTATTCCCAGGCGGTCTCCCATCCAAGTACTAACCAGGCCCGACCCTGCTTAGCTTCCGAGATCGGACGAGATCGGGCGTGTTCAGGGTGGTATGGCCGTAAGCGACAGTTGTGTGTTCAATCGGGCCTTTTAAAAATGCATTTGGGCACTTTTTAATCTCTTCATATGTTACTGTGTTTTTTTTCTAGGATGAATTCAATGCATTCTTGCACATGAGTGTCTGATCAAACTTTTTCAAGGCCTGCAGCATCAGCACCTCTCCTGTCCATCACAGAAAAATGAAAAAGCTTACAGCACCTGGTATTCCCAGGCGGTCTCCCATCCAAGTACTAACCAGGCCCGACCCTGCTTAGCTTCCGAGATCGGACGAGATCGGGCGTGTTCAGGGTGGTATGGCCGTAAGCGACAGTTGTGTGTTCAATCGGGCCTTTTAAAAATGCATTTGGGCACTTTTTAATCTCTTCATATGTTACTGTGTTTTTTTTCTAGGATGAATTCAATGCATTCTTGCACATGAGTGTCTGATCCAACTTTTTCAAGGCCTGCAGCATCAGCACCTCTCCTGTCCATCACAGAAAAATGAAAAAGCTTACAGCACCTGGTATTCCCAGGCGGTCTCCCATCCAAGTACTAAACAGGCCCGACCCTGCTTAGCTTCCGAGATCGGACGAGATCGGGCGTGTTCAGGGTGGTATGGCCGTAAGCGACAGTTGTGTGTTCAATCGGGCCTTTTAAAAATGCATTTGGGCACTTTTTAATCTCTTCATATGTTACTGTGTTTTTTTTCTAGGATGAATTCAATGCATTCTTGCACATGAGTGTCTGATCAAACTTTTTCAAGGCCTGCAGCATCAGCACCTCTCCTGTCCATCACAGAAAAATGAAAAAGCTTACAGCACCTGGTATTCCCAGGCGGTCTCCCATCCAAGTACTAACCAGGCCCGACCCTGCTTAGCTTCCGAGATCGGACGAGATCGGGCGTGTTCAGGGTGGTATGGCCGTAAGCGACAGCTGTGTGTTCAATCGGGCCTTTTAAAAATGCATTTGGGCACTTTTTAATCTCTTCATATGTTACTGTGTTTTTTTTCTAGGATGAATTCAATGCATTCTTGCACATGAGTGTCTGATCAAACTTTTTCAAGGCCTGCAGCATCAGCACCTCTCCTGTCCATCACAGAAAAATGAAAAAGCTTACAGCACCTGGTATTCCCAGGCGGTCTCCCATCCAAGTACTAACCAGGCCCGACCCTGCTTAGCTTCCGAGATCGGACGAGATCGGGCATGTTCAGGGTGGTATGGCCGTAAGCGACAGTTGTGTGTTCAATCGGGCCTTTTAAAAATGCATTTGGGCACTTTTTAATCTCTTCATATGTTACTGTGTTTTTTTTCTAGGATGAATTCAATGCATTCTTGCACATGAGTGTCTGATCAAACTTTTTCAAGGCCTGCAGCATCAGCACCTCTCCTGTCCATCACAGAAAAATGAAAAAGCTTACAGCACCTGGTATTCCCAGGCGGTCTCCCATCCAAGTACTAACCAGGCCCGACCCTGCTTAGCTTCCGAGATCGGACGAGATCGGGCGTGTTCAGGGTGGTATGGCCGTAAGCG
The DNA here is from genome assembly GCF_022749685.1 of Semicossyphus pulcher. Classification (NCBI taxonomy): domain Eukaryota; kingdom Metazoa; phylum Chordata; class Actinopteri; order Labriformes; family Labridae; genus Semicossyphus; species Semicossyphus pulcher. The sequence goes on from NW_027211615.1 coordinate 3,173,680, forward strand.
ACAGTTGTGTGTTCAATCGGGCCTTTTAAAAATGCATTTGGGCACTTTTTAATCTCTTCATATGTTACTGTGTTTTTTTTCTAGGATGAATTCAATGCATTCTTGCACATGAGTGTCTGATCCAACTTTTTCAAGGCCTGCAGCATCAGCACCTCTCCTGTCCATCACAGAAAAATGAAAAAGCTTACAGCACCTGGTATTCCCAGGCGGTCTCCCATCCAAGTACTAACCAGGCCCGACCCTGCTTAGCTTCCGAGATCGGACGAGATCGGGCGTGTTCAGGGTGGTATGGCCGTAAGCGACAGTTGTGTGTTCAATCGGGCCTTTTAAAAATGCATTTGGGCACTTTTTAATCTCTTCATATGTTACTGTGTTTTTTTTCTAGGATGAATTCAATGCATTCTTGCACATGAGTGTCTGATCAAACTTTTTCAAGGCCTGCAGCATCAGCACCTCTCCTGTCCATCACAGAAAAATGAAAAAGCTTACAGCACCTGGTATTCCCAGGCGGTCTCCCATCCAAGTACTAACCAGGCCCGACCCTGCTTAGCTTCCGAGATCGGACGAGATCGGGCGTGTTCAGGGTGGTATGGCCGTAAGCGACAGTTGTGTGTTCAATCGGGCCTTTTAAAAATGCATTTGGGCACTTTTTAATCTCTTCATATGTTACTGTGTTTTTTTTCTAGGATGAATTCAATGCATTCTTGCACATGAGTGTCTGATCCAACTTTTTCAAGGCCTGCAGCATCAGCACCTCTCCTGTCCATCACAGAAAAATGAAAAAGCTTACAGCACCTGGTATTCCCAGGCGGTCTCCCATCCAAGTACTAACCAGGCCCGACCCTGCTTAGCTTCCGAGATCGGACGAGATCGGGCGTGTTCAGGGTGGTATGGCCGTAAGCGACAGTTGTGTGTTCAATCGGGCCTGTTAAAGACGTGGCATGGTGCAGCAAGAATGCGGTGGGGCATCTGCCCCACCACATTCTTGAATTTGGCTGTATTTTTAACGTTGTTTATAGTTTTCGTCAAAGATTTTGTCATGGTTTTTTTCTATGATGAATTCAATGCATTCTTGCACATGAGTGTCTGATCCAACTTTTTCAAGGCCTGCAGCATCAGCACCTCTCCTGTCCATCACAGAAAAATGAAAAAGCTTACAGCACCTGGTATTCCCAGGCGGTCTCCCATCCAAGTACTAACCAGGCCCGACCCTGCTTAGCTTCCGAGATCGGACGAGATCGGGCGTGTTCAGGGTGGTATGGCCGTAAGCGACAGTTGTGTGTTCAATCGGGCCTGTTAAAGACGTGGCATGGTGCAGCAAGAATGCGGTGGGGCATCTGCCCCACCACATTCTTGAATTTGGCTGTATTTTTAACGTTGTTTATAGTTTTCGTCAAAGATTTTGTCATGGTTTTTTTCTATGATGAATTCAATGCATTCTTGCACATGAGTGTCTGATCAAACTTTTTCAAGGCCTGCAGCATCAGCACCTCTCCTGTCCATCACAGAAAAATGAAAAAGCTTACAGCACCTGGTATTCCCAGGCGGTCTCCCATCCAAGTACTAACCAGGCCCGACCCTGCTTAGCTTCCGAGATCGGACGAGATCGGGCGTGTTCAGGGTGGTATGGCCGTAAGCGACAGTTGTGTGTTCAATCAGGCCTTTTAAAAATGCATTTGGGCACTTTTTAATCTCTTCATATGTTACTGTGTTTTTTTTCTAGGATGAATTCAATGCATTCTTGCACATGAGTGTCTGATCAAACTATTTCAAGGCCTGCAGCATCAGCACCTCTCCTGTCCATCACAGAAAAATGAAAAAGCTTACAGCACCTGGTATTCCCAGGCGGTCTCCCATCCAAGTACTAACCAGGCCCGACCCTGCTTAGCATCCGAGATCGGACGAGATCGGGCGTGTTCCGTAGTACTGGTATGGCCGTAAGCGACAGTTGTGTGTTCAATCGGGCCTTTTAAAAATGCATTTGGGCACTTTTTAATCTCTTCATATGTTACTGTGTTTTTTTTCTAGGATGAATTCAATGCATTCTTGCACATGAGTGTCTGATCAAACTTTTTCAAGGCCTGCAGCATCAGCACCTCTCCTGTCCATCACAGAAAAATGAAAAAGCTTACAGCACCTGGTATTCCCAGGCGGTCTCCCATCCAAGTACTAACCAGGCCCGACCCTGCTTAGCTTCCGAGATCGGACGAGATCGGGCGTGTTCAGGGTGGTATGGCCGTAAGCGACAGTTGTGTGTTCAATCGGGCCTTTTAAAAATGCATTTGGGCACTTTTTAATCTCTTCATATGTTACTGTGTTTTTTTTCTAGGATGAATTCAATGCATTCTTGCACATGAGTGTCTGATCCAACTTTTTCAAGGCCTGCAGCATCAGCACCTCTCCTGTCCATCACAGAAAAATGAAAAAGCTTACAGCACCTGGTATTCCCAGGCGGTCTCCCATCCAAGTACTAACCAGGCCCGACCCTGCTTAGCTTCCGAGATCGGACGAGATCGGGCGAGTTCAGGGTGGTATGGCCGCAAGCGACAGTTGTGTGTTCAATCGGGCCTTTTAAAAATGCATTTTGGCACTTTTTAATCTCTTCATATGTTACTGTGTTTTTTTTCTAGGATGAATTCAATGCATTCTTGCACATGAGTGTCTGATCAAACTTTTTCAAGGCCTGCAGCATCAGCACCTCTCCTGTCCATCACAGAAAAATGAAAAAGCTTACAGCACCTGGTATTCCCAGGCGGTCTCCCATCCAAGTACTAACCAGGCCCGACCCTGCTTAGCTTCCGAGATCGGACGAGATCGGGCGTGTTCAGGGTGGTATGGCCGTAAGCGACAGTTGTGTGTTCAATCGGGCCTTTTAAAGACGTGGCATGGTGCAGCAAGAATGTGGCTGTATTTTTAACGTTGTTTATAGTTTTCGTCAAAGATTTTGTCATGGTTTTTTTCTATGATGAATTCAATGCATTCTTGCACATGAGTGTCTGATCAAACTTTTTCAAGGCCTGCAGCATCAGTACCTCTCCTGTCCATCACAGAAAAATGAAAAAGCTTACAGCACCTGGTATTCCCAGGCGGTCTCCCATCCAAGTACTAACCAGGCCTGACCCTGCTTAGCTTCCGAGATCGGACGAGATCGGGCGTGTTCAGGGTGGTATGGCCGTAAGCGACAGTTGTGTGTTCAATCGGGCCTTTTAAAAATGCATTTGGGCACTTTTTAATCTCTTCATATGTTACTGAGTTTTTTTTCTAGGATGAATTCAATGCATTCTTGCACATGAGTGTCTGATCAAACTTTTTCAAGGCCTGCAGCATCAGTACCTCTCCTGTCCATCACAGAAAAATGAAAAAGCTTACAGCACCTGGTATTCCCAGGCGGTCTCCCATCCAAGTACTAACCAGGCCCGACCCTGCTTAGCTTCCGAGATCGGACGAGATCGGGCGTGTTCAAGGTGGTATGGCCGTAAGCGACAGTTGTGTGTTCAATCGGGCCTTTTAAAAATGCATTTGGGCACTTTTTAATCTCTTCATATGTTACTGTGTTTTTTTTCTAGGATGAATTCAATGCATTCTTGCACATGAGTGTCTGATCAAACTTTTTCAAGGCCTGCAGCATCAGCACCTCTCCTGTCCATCACAGAAAAATGAAAAAGCTTACAGCACCTGGTATTCCCAGGCGGTCTCCCATCCAAGTACTAACCAGGCCCGACCCTGCATAGCTTCCGAGATCGGACGAGATCGGGCGTGTTCAGGGTGGTATGGCCGTAAGCGACAGTTGTGTGTTCAATCGGGCCTTTTAAAGACGTGGCATGGTGCAGCAAGAATGTGGCTGTATTTTTAACGTTGTTTATAGTTTTCGTCAAAGATATTGTCATGGTTTTTTTCTATGATGAATTCAATGCATTCTTGTACATGAGTGTCTGATCAAACTTTTTCAAGGCCTGCAGCATCAGCACCTCTCCTGTCCATCACAGAAAAATGAAAAAGCTTACAGCACCTGGTATTCCCAGGCGGTCTCCCATCCAAGTACTAACCAGGCCCGACCCTGCTTAGCTTCCGAGATCGGACGAGATCGGGCGTGTTCAGGGTGGTATGGCCGTAAGCGACAGTTGTGTGTTCAATCGGGCCTTTTAAAAATGCATTTGGGCACTTTTTAATCTCTTCATATGTTACTGTGTTTTTTTTCTAGGATGAATTCAATGCATTCTTGCACATGAGTGTCTGATCCAACTTTTTCAAGGCCTGCAGCATCAGCACCTCTCCTGTCCATCACAGAAAAATGAAAAAGCTTACAGCACCTGGTATTCCCAGGCGGTCTCCCATCCAAGTACTAACCAGGCCCGACCCTGCTTAGCTTCCGAGATCGGACGAGATCGGGCGTGTTCAGGGTGGTATGGCCGTAAGCGACAGTTGTGTGTTCAATCGGGCCTTTTAAAAATGCATTTGGGCACTTTTTAATCTCTTCATATGTTACTGTGTTTTTTTTCTAGGATGAATTCAATGCATTCTTGCACATGAGTGTCTGATCCAACTTTTTCAAGGCCTGCAGCATCAGCACCTCTCCTGTCCATCACAGAAAAATGAAAAAGCTTACAGCACCTGGTATTCCCAGGCGGTCTCCCATCCAAGTACTAACCAGGCCCGACCCTGCTTAGCTTCCGAGATCGGACGAGATCGGGCGTGTTCAGGGTGGTATGGCCGTAAGTAACAGTTGTGTGTTCAATCGGGCCTTTTAAAAATGCATTTGGGCACTTTTTAATCTCTTCATATGTTACTGTGTTTTTTTTCTAGGATGAATTCAATGCATTCTTGCACATGAGTGTCTGATCCAACTTTTTCAAGGCCTGCAGCATCAGCACCTCTCCTGTCCATCACAGAAAAATGAAAAAGCTTACAGCACCTGGTATTCCCAGGCGGTCTCCCATCCAAGTACTAACCAGGCCCGACCCTGCTTAGCTTCCGAGATCGGATGAGATCGGGCGTGTTCAGGGTGGTATGGCCGTAAGCGACAGTTGTGTGTTCAATCAGGCCTTTTAAAAATGCATTTGGGCACTTTTTAATCTCTTCATTTGTTTCTGTGTTTTTTTTCTAGGATGAATTCAATGCATTCTTGCACATGAGTGTCTGATCAAACTTTTTCAAGGCCTGCAGCATCAGCACCTCTCCTGTCCATCACAGAAAAATGAAAAAGCTTACAGCACCTGGTATTCCCAGGCGGTCTCCCATCCAAGTACTAACCAGGCCCAACCCTGCTTAGCTTCCGAGATCGGACGAGATCGGGCGTGTTCAGGGTGGTATGGCCGTAAGCGACAGTTGTGTGTTCAATCGGGCCTTTTAAAGACGTGGCATGGTGCAGCAAGAATGTGGCTGTATTTTTAACGTTGTTTATAGTTTTCGTCAAAATTTTGTCATGGTTTTTTTCTATGATGAATTCAATGCATTCTTGCACATGAGTGTCTGATCAAACTTTTTCAAGGCCTGCAGCATCAGTACCTCTCCTGTCCATCACAGAAAAATGAAAAAGCTTACAGCACCTGGTATTCCCAGGCGGTCTCCAATCCAAGTACTAACCAGGCCCGACCCTGCTTAGCTTCCGAGATCGGACGAGATCGGGCGTGTTCAGGGTGGTATGGCCGTAAGCGACAGTTGTGTGTTCAATCGGGCCTTTTAAAAATGCATTTGGGCACTTTTTAATCTCTTCATATGTTACTGTGTTTTTTTTCTAGGATGAATTCAATGCATTCTTGCACATGAGTGTCTGATCAAACTTTTTCAAGGCCTGCAGCATCAGTACCTCTCCTGTCCATCACAGAAAAATGAAAAAGCTTACAGCACCTGGTATTCCCAGGCGGTCTCCCATCCAAGTACTAACCAGGCCCGACCCTGCTTAGCTTCCGAGATCGGACGAGATCGGGCGTGTTCAGGGTGGTATGGCCGTAAGCGACAGTTGTGTGTTCAATCGGGCCTTTTAAAGACGTGGCATGGTGCAGCAAGAATGTGGCTGTATTTTTAACGTTGTTTATAGTTTTCGTCAAAGATTTTGTCATGGTTTTTTTCTATGATGAATTGAATGCATTCTTGCACATGAGTGTCTGATCAAACTTTTTCAAGGCCTGCAGCATCAGCACCTCTCCTGTCCATCACAGAAAAATGAAAAAGCTTACAGCACCTGGTATTCCCAGGCGGTCTCCCATCCAAGTACTAACCAGGCCCGACCCTGCTTAGCTTCCGAGATCGGACGAGATCGGGCGTGTTCAGGGTGGTATGGCCGTAAGCGACAGTTGTGTGTTCAATCGGGCCTTTTAAAAA